>NW_017617188.1:0-6746 GCF_001879475.1 Ipomoea nil
AAAACCAGTGGCGCGAAGCTACCGTGCGTTGGATTATGACTGAACGCCTCTAAGTCAGAATCCGGGCTAGACCGACGCATGCGCTCGTCGCCCGTTTGCCGACCCGCAGTAGGGCCATTTGGCCCCAAGGGCACGTGTCGTTGGCTAAGCCGTCGTGGCGGAAGGGTCACGGTGGCCGCCTTGAATTACAATTCCGATCGAGCGGCGAGCTGAATCCTTTGCAGACGACTTAAATACGACGGGGTATTGTAAGGGTAGAGTGGCCTTGCTGCCACGATCCTCTGAGATTCAGCCCTTTGTCGCTCCGATTCGTCCCTCCCACCCCATATCCAATCCACATCTCATCACTCCCTATGAAATCCAATTCAATCCACACTATTACGCGAGAGGTTACAATTCCAAGAATGGTTAGGATGTCTAAGTGGTTAAGCGCTCAATCAAGAAACAAAGGCTTGAAAAAATGGCTAAGTGTCAAAGTATTCACAAGTTTCAAGTTCTGTGTACAAGTGTTTAGTGGCCAAGGACTTAGCCACGTTTCACTCGAACATCACTGTGTTGGTGCCTACGTTGCGGACAGATGAGGCACGATGGTACCTAAGTGCGGACAGAGTTCCGTACTAAGTGGCTAGTGCGGACGCGGTGCCTAAGTTGCGGACGAAGGTGGGGACGAGGTGCCTAAGTTGCGGACGAAGGTGGGGACGAGGTGCCTATGGTGCCTAAGCGGACTGTTGCGGAACGGATGGTGCCTACATTGCGGAATTATGCAGCACGATGGTGCCTAAGTTGCGGACTTATGCGGAACGATGGTGCCTACGTTGCGGGCTTATGGGGAACGAGTGTGCCTAAGTTGCTGACTTATGCGCAACGTTAGTGCCTAGGTTGCGGACTCATGCGGAACGATGGTGCCTAAGTGCGGACTGTTTGCGGAACGGATGGTGCCTACATTGCGGACTTATGCAGCACGATGGTGCCTAAGTTGCGGACTTATGCGGAACGATGGTGCCTAAGTTGCGGACTTATGCAGAACGATGGTGCCTACTTTGCGGGCTTATGGGGAACGAGGGTGCCTAACTTGCGGACTCATGCGGAACGAGTGTGCCTAAGTTGCGGACTCATGCGGAACGAGTGTGCCTAAGTGCCGGACTTGTGCGGAACTAGCGTGCCTATGTTGCGGACTTATGCGGAACTAGCGTGCCTATGTTGCGGACTTATGCAGAACGTTGGTGCCTACGTTGCGGACTTATGCAGAATGTTGGTGCCTACGTTGCGGACTTATGCGGAACGATGGTGCCTAAGTTGCGGACTTATGCAGAACGATGGTGCCTACTTTGCGGGCTTATGGGGAACGAGTGTGCCTAAGTTGCTGACTTATGCGGAACGAGGGTGCCTAACTTGCGGACTTATGCGGAACGAGTGTGCCTAAGTAGGCGGACTTGTGCGGAACGAGCGTGCCTAAGTTGCGGACTTGTGCGGAACGAGCGTGCCTAAGTGCCGGACTTGTGCGGAACGAGCGTGCCTAAGTGCCGGACTTGTGCGGAACGAGTGTGCCTACGTTGCGGGCATATGCGGAACGAGTGTGCCTAAGTTGCGGACTTCATTGCGGAACGAGTGTGCCTAAGTTGCGGACTCATGCGGAACGAGGCTGCCTAAGTAGCGGACTTGTGCGGAACGAGCGTGCCTAAGTGCCGGATTGTGCGGAACGAGCGTGCCTAAGTGCCGGACTTGTGCGGAACGAGCGTGCCTAAGTGCCGGACTTGTGCGGAACTAGCGTGCCTATGTTGCGGACTTGTGCGGAACAAGCGTGCCTAAGCGCCGGACTTGTGCGGAACGAGTGTGCCTACGTTGCGGGCATATGCGGAACGAGTGTGCCTACGTTGCGGGCATATGCGGAACGAGTGTGCCTAAGTTGCGGACTCATGCGGAACGAGTGTGCCTAAGTTGCGGACTCATGCGGAACGAGCGTGCCTAAGTAGCGGACTTGTGCGGAACGAGCGTGCCTAAGTGCCGGACTTGTGCGGAACTAGCGTGCCTATGTTGCGGACTTATGCAGAACGTTGGTGCCTACGTTGCGGACTTATGCGGAACGATGGTGCCTACGTTGCGGGCATATGCGGAACGAGTGTGCCTAAGTTGAGGACTCATGCAGGACGATGGTGCCTAAGTTGCGCAACGAGGGTGCCTAAGTTGCGGACAGTTGCGGACTTATGCGGAGCAAGGGTGCCTAACTTGCGGACAGTTGCGGAACGAGTGTGCCTACGTTGGCGGGCATATGCGGAACGAGTGTGCCTACGTTGCGGGCATATGCGGAACGAGTGTGCCTAAGTTGCGCAACGAGGGTGCCTAAGTTGCGGACAGTTGCGGACTTATGCGGAGCAAGGGTGCCTAACTTGCGGACAGTTGCGGAACGAGTGTGCCGAAGTTGCGGACTTGTGCGGAACAAGGGTGCCTAAGTTGCGGACTTATGCGGAACGAGTGTGCCGAAGTTGCGGCCTTATGCGGAACGAGTGTGCCTACGTTGCGGGCATATGCGGAACGAGTGTGCCTAAGTTGCGGACTCATGCGGAACGAGTGTGCCCAAGTTGCGGACTGATGCGGTACGAGGGTGCCTAAGTTGGCGGGCATATGCGGAACGAGTGTGCCTAAGTTGCGGACTCATGCGGAACGAGTGTGCCCAAGTTGCGGACTGATGCGGTACGAGGGTGCCTAAGTTGCGGACTTATGCGGTACGAGGGTGCCTAAGTTGCGGACTCATGCGGTACGAGGGTGCCTAAGTTGCGCAACGAGGGTGCCTAAGTTGCGGACTTATGCGGAACAAGGGTGCCGAGGTTGCGGAATTATGCGGTACGAGTGTACCCAAGGTGCGGACTTGTGCGGAACGAGGGTGCCCAAGTTGCGGACTTATGCGGAACGAGGGTGCCGAGGTTGCGGAATTATGCGGTACGAGGGTGCCCAAGTTGCGGACTGATGCGGTACGAGGGTGCCTAAGTTGCGGACTTATGCGGTACGAGGGTGCCCAAGTTGCGGACTGATGCGGTACGAGGGTGCCTAAGTTGCGGACTTATGCGGTACGAGGGTGCCTAAGTTGCGGACTCATGCGGAACGAGTGTGCCCAAGTTGCGGACTGATGCGGTACGAGGTGCCTAAGTTGCGGACTATCGGAGGTGCTAGTGCGGACTTATGCGGTACGAGGGTGCCTAAGTTGCGGACTCATGCGGTACGAGGGTGCCTAAGTTGCGGCCAACGAGGGGTGCCTAAGTTGCGGACTTATGCGGAACAAGGGTGCCGAGGTTGCGGAATTATGCGGTACGAGTGTACCCAAGTTGCGGACTTATGCGGAACGAGGGTGCCGAGGTTGCGGAATTATGCGGTACGAGGGTGCCGAGGTTGCGGACTTATGCGGTACGAGGGTGCCCAAGTTGCGGAATTATGCGGTACGAGGGTGCCGAGGTTGCGGACTTATGCGGTACGAGGGGTGCCCAAGTTGCGGACTTATGCGGAACGAGGGTGCCGAGGTTGCGGACTTATGCGGTACGAGGGTGCCCAAGTTGCGGACTTATGCGGAACGAGGGTGCCGAGGTTGCGGACTTATGCGGTACGAGGGTGCCCAAGTTGCGGACTTATGCGGAACGAGGGTGCCGAGGTTGCGGAATTATGCGGTACGAGGGTGCCCAAGTTGCGGACTTATGCGGAACGAGGGTGCCGAGGTTGCGGAATTATGCGGTACGAGGGTGCCCAAGTTGCGGAATTATGCGGTACGAGGGTGCCCAAGTTGCGGAAAGTTGCGGCACGAGAGTGCCCAAGTTGCGGAAAGTTGCGGTACGAGGGTGCCAAGTTGCGGACTTATGCGGAACGGGGGTGCCGAGGTTGCGGAAAGTTGCGGTACGAGGGTGCCTAAGTTGCGGATAGTTGCGGTACGAGAGTGCCCAAGTTGCGGAAAGTTGCGGTACGAGGGTGGCCCAAGTTGCGGAAAGTTGCGGTACGGGGTGCCCAAGTTGCGGAAAGTTGCGGTACGAGGGTGCCCAAGTTGCGGACTTATGCGGAACGGGGGTGCCGAGGTTGCGGAAAGTGCGGTACGAGGGTGCCCAAGTTGCGGAATTATGCGGTACGAGGGTGCGAGGTTGCGGACTTATGCGGTACGAGGGTGCCCCAAAGTTGCGGAAAGTTGCGGTACGGGTGTGCCGAGGTTGCGGAAAGTTGCGGAACGGGGTGGCCGAGGTTGCGGAAAGTTGCGGTACGGGTGTGCCGAGGTTGCGGAAAGTTGCGGTACGGGGTGGCCGAGGTTGCGGAAAGTTGCGGAACGGGGTGCCGAGTTGCGGAAAGTTGCGGAACGGGGTGGCCGAGGTTGCGGAAAGTTGCGGAACGGGGTGGCCGGAGGTTGCGGAAAGTTGCGGAACGGGGTGGCGAGGTTGCGGAAAGTGCGGAACGGGTGCCGATGGGTTGCGGTACGGTGTGCCGAGGTTGCGGACTTATGCGGAACGCGGTCGCCCAAGTTGCGGACTTATGCGGAACGAGGGCGCCCAAAGTGCGCACAGTTGCGGACGGATGCGGAAAATCTCACGCAACAGAGGTTTACCGCCTGCCGCCCCAGTACTTTTACGACGGTTGTGTGTTATGCCTTGGCCTATGTCGTTTTACGTCGTTCTCGTGCCAAAATGGAATATACATTTGTTTTAGAGCTTATTGTACTACTTAATTAGTGAGGCAAACGAAATGCCATATATTCCTCTCACATTCCCAACAATCCCAAGTACTTGGCTAAGTCAGACAAGGAACTTTGCGGACAGCTGGGCATAAATTTGGACATCGTCGTTTTCAATGAAATAATCATCCAAACGCTTTGAAATTTACCAAGCATTGTTAAAATGCTCTAAACTAAAGGACCATGCAATAACATTTGAAAAAAAATGCACGGAACCACCCGAAATGACCGTGTGATTTACGGGACAAACCGTGTCTACTGCTGTCACTGGGGTTTTTTTTTTTTTAACTACTATAGGGGGGTATGGTAGTTGAGGTGCGGTCGACTTTTTTCGGAACGTGTTGGGACGGGCCCCCTCGTCCCGTAGGCCTCGTACGAGTGTTCCCGCCGCTCGTACGTATTATTGGGGACGGCATAGACCATCGGAGTCGCAAGGCGGGCGGCGCACCGGACGGAGACGGACATGCAAAAAACATCATTGGCACGTGAATTCGGTCAATCGAGCAAACGTGAATCTGCAATATACCGTCAGTAGGTTGTGAGTTGCCGAGGCACGTGTCAATCGCTAGTAAGCTGTTCGTTAACGAATTACGGTGCGCCGTAGGGGCGGAGGGCGGGCGTTCGCAATGAACCCGCCCAGCGTAGCGCAGTGCAGCGTACGTGTCGTCGGGCGTGGGGGTTGACCGACCTCGCAAGAGGATAGAAGTATTGTATTGCTCGAGGCCTTTCATTCCTCGAGGGCTTCCTCCATAGCACTCGTTCGACGACACGTCCGAATCTGACCGAGACGGACATGCAAAAAAACGGCCGTGGAACAAGTTGGGCAAAAAAACAACCGTGAATCTGCAATATACCGTCAGGGGCTTGTAAGTTACCGACACCAGTGTCCACCCGTCTAGTAAGCTCTCCGTTAAAGGATGATTGTGCGCTCGCTACGAATCTGCCCAAGCGCAACGGGCGTTGTCTTAGCGTCGGACTTGGGGGCTGACCCACCTCGCAAGAGGTATGGTGTTGTATTGATCGAGGACTTTCACTCCTCGAGGTCTTCCTCCACCCGATGGCGCGACGGACTCACAACCAATGCGTACGGCGAGATGGAAATTCGGTAGTTACCTTTTGTAACTATCGACGGGGCACTGAGGGAGGCGGACATGCAAAAAAACGTCGTTGGGCGGGGTTGTGGGTCAATCGAGCAACCGTGAATCTGCAACATACCGTAGTAGGTTGTGAGTTACCGAGACCCGTTTCCAACCGTCTAGTAAGCTGTTCGTTAAAGGATGATTGTGCTCCGGACGGACGTGGGGGCTGACCCACCTCGCAAGAGGTATGGTATTGCATTGATCGAGGGATTCCACTCCTCGAGGGCTTCCTCCACCTCACCCGATGGCGAGACGGACTCACAACCAATGCGAGCGGCGAGATGGGAATTCAAGGGTTACCTTTCGTACCTATCGACGCGGGGCGTTCCTTCCGTGACGGCCAGCATCGGTGGGGACTCGTGCACGGATTCGTCCGGGCCGGGTTCCTGTCGATCCTCGGCTAAGCGATTGGGGCGTTTTTTGCGATGCGAGACGGTGCGTGAGTGGTTATCGGCGTGTGCGGTCAGGTTGGATCCCTGCTCGAGCAGCGACGTCCTGCCAAGCACGCCTCTTCATACAAGACGACACAAGCGCGCAAGGCCTTGGTCGCACGACGGTTTCCTGTGTTGCATACCTCGCACGGCACTGACGGCTTAACGTATTCGCATTTCGTCGCGCGCTCGTCTTCGCAACACGCGTGGATTTTTGCGCGGGACGAACGGAGAAGGCATCGCCACGTTCCACGGTCGTCGCGAATTGTCGCGGCGGCCTTGGCACGAGGGCGACTGTCCGAGCTCTCGGATTCGGTCCACCTTGAGGGCAAGGGGCGTCGAGCCTCCAATCTGCCTGTCCCGACGCGTTTTGTACGACTCAAACTGTCGCCTCGAGCTAGCCAGCGGTCGTTCTCGTCGCCAATCCCTCGTTCCTAGGAGCGAGCGGGAGACGCGGGCGTACCGTCGGTCTCGTGC
>NW_017617189.1:0-20000 GCF_001879475.1 Ipomoea nil
AGTATTATGTTGTTCACAGAGGCGGAGTCACCCCTTGGGGTGGGGACCCCCCACCCCACCTCAATTTTTAGTAAATATATAGGTATATTTTATTATAACTAGCATTTTGTACGTGTGATGCGCGAACATTCATGCCCAATATTAAAACATTGATAAGTACAAATAATTAAAAATTATAATTTGAATTATATATACACAAATAATATATGTATTTTGTACACACACATATATAATTTATCATTCATAGAAATTTAATTAAAATATAATTAAGCATTAAATTAGTATATAATGATTTTAATAAAATGATAATTAAAAAATAGGAAAAAGATATGATAGATATAGGTGTATGGTAATAATGATGTGTTATCAATGTTAGAATTAAAAGCTAACGGTGTTATAACGGTGTAAGGGTAGTTTTGTCTAATAACATTGAAATGTACAACATTTAAAGTTACAACATTTAAAGTAAAATGTACACATTTATTTGCATACAAAAAGAGAGACTTAAATCAAGGATAATATAACTTCAATTGAGGCTTATTATGTTTTTAGATATGGATAAATTACACTTTTGCCCCCCTTCTAATTTTTTTTAAAAAATAATCTATTATGTATATATTAAATGAACTCGAAAGTTACATTTTTCGTCCCTAAGTTATGAGATAATTGTAGAATTCGTCCATAATTGTTGGTCGTGTTCACTTTTCGTCCCTAAGCTATAATTGATGTTACAAATTTCGTCCTTTTAATGACAGGTTGTGGTCACTCTTCCTTTCTAAGTTATACTTTATTCCTAATGTTTTGTTAGTAAATGGACGAAATTTGCAACATCAATTACGGAGTATATTTTAGGGATGAAAAATAAGCACGACTAAAAATTATGAATTCTTTAATTACCATATAACTTAGTCATTAAAAGTGTAATTTTCCTATTTTTTACTATTGTATAATTTTTGTGTTATGTAAAAAATTCAAAAGTAATGTTTGACAATCTTAACGATCGTACTCATATAATTATATATTTCATATATTATTGCACATAGTATAATTAAAAATAATTATGCACAATCATATATGGTATATATATATAATAATATTGTGTGATTGGTACTAAATATCGACTAAGATGATAAACTTCCTAGATAAATTTGTCCCCCCCCCTCCCCCCAACCCCGACTTTCTGGCTCTCTGCCACTGGTTGTTCATTCATTGTGGATATTTAGTTCATTCATTGTGGATATTTAGTTTATTCATTCTGAATTTTGTATTATTTCATTCACTGTGGATATATAGTTATGAATTTGTGGATATATAATTCAAATTATGCACACAGAAAATGCTATTGCCGGGAATCAACTTAATTTTTTTTTAAAAAGTGAGACGCGTATTTTTAGTCAAAACGACATCGTTTTTACAATCGTGTACACCATGCACATCATAATTTGCGTAGGTATACTATATATGTAGATGATGAAAATGGGTCATATATATGATCAAATTAAAGGGATCCAAACTTATTTAATATTCTAGCTTAGTATTTAATTTCAGTTAGCCATTAGTGTAATTGCCTAATAATAATTGTCTAATAATTATTATGATAATTAAGCTAAACATGGGTTGTTGTATTAATTTTTAAAATAATTATAATTAAATTATTTCTCTTTTTTCCATATTTATTTTTATAATAATATAATTACGTAAAGCATATTGCATATTATTGATTTTTTAAGATAAATGTAGACAAACAAGTCATATATTATTCAATTAATTGAGTGGTACTTTTGCACTAACATTATAATCAAATAAATGTACACTTCCAAATATTAGAATTGTTTACAATTTCATTTTAAATTTATTATTTAAATATACAATAATTCAGTGCGTGTGGCATACGCGTGTAATACGACATATGTACACTCACACACATACACTATTTTTTTTTTTTTTTAATTAGTCTCATAGGAGCCCGCTTAGGACGTCTAGGTTTTGAATATCAACTTCTTAATGAACAACTTTTCCATTATCCAACGTTTGCTTCAAGATCCCTTTCCTCAACCGATCATATGTAGGAAGTCTTTCGATAGCAGCCCCCTCAGCTCTTCTTCATCATCATTCTCCCTACCACTTCTCTCTCCGTCCGGTGCACCAAACACCTCCCTAACACTTGCAGAACCCAAGCTCCTTGCACTGCCTCATCCAAATTTGGTATTATTACTCTCTTTCACATTTTACATTTACTATTTATTAGTCAAATCAATTCTTTCTTAGTTTCTTTAATATTTTCTTATTAATTTTTTTTTTTAAATTTGTGTGTTTAATAGTAATTTTAATATAGTTTCTAAATAAATAAATAAATTGTATTTACTAAACTAAACTAAACTTAATATTATTAAAAAAAAATTGAATGGTAAATAGCTTATGTTGGTTTTACGACCTTTAGATGATCACAAGCAGGCTAACATAACTGTTCGGGTACTTAAAAAAAGAGTAAATACTCAAAATGGTCCCTTGACTATAGCTAAATTCACAAATTGGTCCTCAACTTTTAATTTCAACCAATTAAGTCCTTAACTTTGCAATTTTAACACAATTTGGTCATTTGTCTATTTGACCGTTTGTTGACTGCACTTTTTTAGGATATATATGTAATTTCATGTCCATCATCGATTTTTTAAGGTTCTGGTTGCATTTCTAGACCGCACTGTTACATTTGAATCCACTGCCGGCGCTGCACCCCATGCCGGCGCTGTCACCTCCAAGAGCGTTCTCTAAGCTGAACCGACTCGTGATCCCCAAACAGCAAGCGGAGAAGCACTTCCCCCTCCGAAACAACGATGTCACCTCCAAGAGCGTTCTCTTGAGCTTTGCATGTGAAACTACATATATATCCTCAAAAATCGCGGTCAACAAACGGTCAAATAGATGGAGGACCAAATCGTGTCAAAATTGTAAAGTTAAGGACTTAATTGGTTGAAATTAAAAGTCGATGACTAATTTGTGAATTTAGCTATAGTCGAGGGACCATTTTGGGTATTTACTCTAAAAAAAAATCATGAAAGTAGTGAATGCAAGAACAAGAGCCATAAAAGCTTATATTGCCTTGTAGTCCATCTTTTCGAATTCATTGTCATATTTACTTTTGCACGATATTTAATGCAACAAAACAAATGTTACTCACTTTTCAATTTTGCCCTTCAAATGTCCATTGTACTTTACAATATACAATTGTACCTACCAAATTAATTGTCTAGAAATTTGAAAAAGTCAAAAAGGTAAATGAAAAATGTAGAATGATAGTTATGCTTAATTTTGGAAAGAGGACATTATTTGAGATAAACCAAAAAGAAAAAACAAGAAAAATGAGACAGATGGAGTATTTATCAAAGTCAAACCCTTTTCTCACCCTTTCTTAGGGTATTTAACTATTTATACATGAGACCTTCGACCAAAATAGGAAAGTAATCCTCAAATCTTTGTTCAATCCTCCTAGAAAGGCTTCCTAATATAGGAAATTGCCTTCCTAATTAAGAAAGAGTTCTAATACTCCTTCTGTCCTATTTTATGTGTATGGTTCGGTTAATGAGGCTTGCCGAAGTTATCTTTAATTCAATATTTCATATATTAAATTAGTATTATTATACAAAATTTATATATTTAGAAACTATACTAAAGTACTATTAAATACAAATAAAAATCAAATTTAAAAAAAAAAAGTAAAAAAAAAATATACTAAAGAAAATAAATAAAAAAAGAAATAGTTGGTTTGACCAATGAATATTAAGTATGCCAGATAAAATGGGGATAGAGAGAGTATATGTATACATGCCACTACTGGAAATTCTGAAATTTCGACCACCTGAAAATGATCTTAATTAAGTTGATACCAAAAAGTCCAAAAAGTGGTCGGAAATAGCAACAAAGGTTTTTCCGGATATCAAAAGTGGTCGGAACAAGACTTTCAACTTGATTTATGATCACTTTCAGGTGGTCCGGAAATTCAGAATTTCCAGTAGTGATGGACTCTCAATCTCAACTCCTCACTTTTACTCCAAGATGTGGCCAAGAGATGATAAGTTATATTATCATATATCCTATGGGTCCCAAGGAAAATGTTAACATCAAAATGAGAGGCCAAAGTACTATTTTCTCGTAGAAAAAGAAAGTATTCTTTCTACGAACCTCTGTCATTAATGCCCCAAAAACTACATAATGATCTCCTTAAATATAGCTCTTGTAGCTCAGTTGGTTAGAGCACCCGTTTAGTAAGTGGGAAGTCTTGAGTTCAACTCTCAACAAGAGCATACTTACTTAATAAAGTCATAAAATTAAAATTTGATTTTGAAATTTATTGTGGTTTAAGGGTTGGTTAGGCTCGCGTTATATAATTAAAAATTTTTGGAGCAAGTTGATTGTTGAATCATTGAAAAGATCATCCAAAGAATTCAAATGGTGAATCAAAAGTAGGGAAGCTCATTAAGACAAGTAGCTAATCATCTCATCACAATTCACATATGACATTCACATACCAACACAAAAGGGGAAGAAATTAAAAAACACACTTACACACACAAAGGCCAAAGCCACAAAGGTGAGTGAAGTGAAAAAATAGAAAAAATAAATATAAAAATCTAAGTGTAAAAAAGTGCGCCGGCAGACCAGCCTACAAATGGCCAAGCTTTCTCCACGTGGCGTCTCTCACCTGCTGCGATCTTTCTCCTCCTTCCTCTGCGCTCCTCCACCATTGCTTCACACCAGCAAGCTCAATAACACCATGGACAAAACCCCACAAGGTTCACAAATCAAAACCCCCAGGCCACCTTCTCTTCTCCTTTCCTCAAAAAAGTTTTCATCTTTTTACCCTTTTTCTGTCAAGAAGTGATAGATGGGTGTTAATGTACAGGGTCTGTTTGTGATTTGTGTTTTGGGTTTGTCTTTGCTCAAGATTCTCCTTCTTCTTCTTCTTCAGAGTCCATAAAGGATCAGCTGAGAGAAGGGTACTACAAGGAAAGCCGCGAGTACAATACTTCAGACCCAGGGCGTGCTTCTGACAATATACTCCCTCGCATTTTCAATCTGTAAGTTTTGTTTCATAATTTTAGAGAATGAATTGAATTGGATTTTTCTTCTCCCTTATTGTCTGTTATATAAATGCTGTTTGTTGAGTTCATTATAGTTATTTATTGTAATTATGGATATTAATCATGTAATTAAGTGCATTCATTGACTCTTTCTGCTTCAGTAATCTTAATGTCTACTAACATGTCTTGTTGCTCTTAATAAACATGGAATTCAGAGTTTCAAGCATGTTTAGTGACTTGGAAAACTTTCCAATTTCCAAGAAAAATGGAAATTGTGTTCAAGTTTAAAGGCCCGGTTTTGTTTCACTTTTGGGAAATGGAAACTATTTTTCCAACTTTTCTACTAAAAGTTGGAAAATTGAGTAGTTTTCTATTTAGAAAATAAGTTGGAAAACACAGGTTTAGTGTTCATCCACTTTGGAGAAGTGTTTTCCATTTGAGTAAGTTTTTATATTGTGTGAGAAAATACCAAAGAGGCCAAGGTCATTCAACTGGGATATAATGCACATAAGTCAAACCACACTAAAAAGTTGAATCCAATGAATTAGTTAATCTAACACATGGCCTTATAAATCCATATGTTTTCTCTTATAATTTTTCTGATCTGCTAAAATTGATTTCAGCTATGCATCACGTGCCACGCCTCAAGATTTTGAAATTTATGCTCCTGATGCAACCTTTGAAGATCCTCTTATGTGTGCACAGGGGTACGCTGTTCTTAAGATATACTCCCACCGTCCTGGTTCGGTTAACAGGCTTGGCTGAAATTATTTTTAATTCAGTTTTTCATAGTATATAAAATTTATATATTTAGCAATTAGCACGAATATTGAATTATATGTACTGCTCATTTTTGCAGGGTAAGCCAAATCAAATCCGCATTCTATTCACTTGGCAAGGTATAATCAGTTTTCCACCCACCCCATCTATTCTTGCTTGACAAAGTGGCGACCCCGTATTCATATATGAATTATATTACATACGAACTGAATTGTCGAAGCTAGGATATGATAATGAAAGTTGTTAACATGTAAGTCTAGAAGGAATTCCATAATGTACGTGTGTAGAATAGTTAATTCTTTCTTTCCAAATATTTCAGATTTTCAGTGAATCGAGAATTGTAGAATACAGCTTGACAGAGAATGAGATATCTCCCGGAAAGAAAGAGGTCCGGAATTGCTATCCCTCGCCCCCTTTAGCTTTCTTCAATCTGGTTATCTTAAAATGTTCTGAAATTTCTGGAGCATTATGTTTCAGATACTAATTGATAACAAGCAATACTACAAGTTCATGGGTAGAGACATCCATATGGTATCGCTCATCAAGTTGTACACTGATGGAGGAAAGGTTGTTCGCCATGAAGATTGGTATACTATACGCCTCCTCGATCTACTTTTACGACTAATCTTTTAGTAGCTGCTGCATTAAAATTAAAACCATATCTTAACGTGACAATGTCACTATACTCGGAGGACTTCAGTTGGTATTAACTCTTCTTCTCCAATCCATTTTCCACCATATGTGTATAACAAGAAGTTAAATCTATGCAGTTGGGATAAGAAACCACTCCGGAACCAGAACACGGTGACGCTACCCCTTGTTGGGAGGATGTTCGAGCTCTCTCGAAGAGCCTCGATGCTGGCAACTCATGCAGTGATGGGGTTTGGAAGGGATCCACCAAATCCAGTCATGTAAACCATTCCCTTTGGAAGTGAAAATTACTCAGTTTGCATACTTAATTTCATAGAAATGTATAATGTTGGGATGTTGTTTACATTGTATACATGCAAAAGAAATGGTGGTGGTGCAGTTACTTTGGACTTTGGAGTATATATATCTATGTAAACCAAATATGTTGAATTGGGCTGATGGAGTTTGTTGTGGGTGAAAAGGGGTCCTAGAATAATCCTACAAAAAGTTATGCTTCTATTGTTTTATACATTTAGGTTATGAAGAACATGTACTATAAGTTTTAGAGAAATAATATATACTTGTTTTATGAAACATTACAACTATGTTTATTAACTAGGGAGAATATGTTTACTTGTCATTTTTCCAATTTGGAAAAATGGTTGGGTAAACCTACTATCAATTGTTATACCATGGACTAGGGTTTATCTTGTATTGTGGATTCTGGTCCAAAAATTATGTCCATGCAATTGATATATTATGTACTTGTAGTTAATAGTTTATGTGCCTGTAAATAAATTGAAGACATATAATATGTTAACTACAACATGTGTTAACTGCAAACACATAATATTTTAACAATATATTATGTGTTTTATAGTTACCATGTTATGTGTTTTGTAGTTACCATGTTATGTGTCTATAGTTAACATGTTATGCGTCTTAATTGCATACAAGTAAAGAGATGAAGGGCCTAATTGAAGCTTTTGTTAGTTTATGGGGCTAATTGTACTTTGGCTTATAGTTAAAGGGTCTATTTGACCCTTATCCCTTTAATATATTGAAGATTCATTTTTAGTACATTGAATGCTTATTTTTTAAGTTTCACTTTTAGTGTACTGAAAGTTTTTTGAACCTTTAATACACTAAAAATGGACAATATATTAAAAATGAATCGTAAATCAGTGGTCTACAATATAATCATTACCCCTCTCCCTTCCTTCTCTGCCCTTGACTCTAGTTTTCTTTTATCTCGAGTTACCGAATTTTAATAACAATATATTAAAAGTAAATCTTATGCCAATAGTCTATGGTACAATGATTACTCCTCCCTCTTCCTTCTTTGTTCTCAATATCTAGTTTTATTCTCTAAGGTCATCGAATCTTGATTACAACATATTCAATTTCATTTCTAGTTTTATTTTCTAGGGTCGCCAAATCTTGGTCACAACATATTCAATTTCATTTCTCCCCCCTTTCTTCGACCTCCATCTTTCGTTTATTCTCTTTGATCACTATCTCTAGTGAAATAGAAACTAGAAGTGAAATAAACAATTCTACTTTCTTCCTTGAATTATAACTCTTTTGACCTCCATCTTAGATTTTATTCTCTCTCGTCACCGTCTCCGGTGAAATGAAAAAACAAAAAAGTCTTAGAGTTGGAGTTCAACCTAAGAAGAATGAAAAAACAAAAAAGTGAAGTAAATAGTGTTCATTAACTTATAACTTTCATTGATATGAACTTATTGGTCTTCGCTCTTTAACTTTTACACAAGTGTGTGTATAACTGTATATGAGTTGTAGGATTCCCTTCTAGAGAATTAGCAGGTGGAGAGCTATATATTACCTATTTACCTGAACACATTATTGTCTCTAGCTCTCAACCAACATGTACCAAACCTTTTGGTCTACCAAAAGTGCGTTTGGTTGCAATCAACAAGTGCAGACATCTACCTTAGCTTGTAGGAACCAAATGGTCTGTATGAGAAGGATAGATGGTGATGTATGTAACACCAAAACTGAAATTTGGTGCCAGATCAACTAATGCTGCCCAACAACCTCAGATTTTTCATAAATAACGTCTCGTGTTCCAGCTCTGTAAATACAAGTAGACCACCTTAACACTTTCTTAAAATAAAGTTTAACAATAGCTCAACTTAAAAAATTAGTCGGAGTTTAATCCGACTATCAAAAATTTCAAGAACCATAACACCCAAAAAAACAAAAAAAAACAGAAGGGTATTAGCCCAATTTCCCACATGCATGTGAAGCAACAGATAGAGAAGAAAAGTTGATAACCTAGGGGTGAGATTGAGTGGAAGGAATTCACTCATTCTTAACTAATGGTCAAGGTGTTAATCCTTGACTTTAGGTATGGAACAGTTTTAAATCTTCAAATTAATTATTTTACTCAAAAAATACCTACAATTCAGCAAAAACCTCTAGGTTAGTTATTCCACTCAAAAAATGTCTACAATTTAGTAAAAGAATTAGTTACTTTGTTAGATGGCGAAAATCTTAGATACCCTCAAATAAAAAAGGACAGAAAAGTTGATGGGTATTATTATGAGAGTGCTATTTTTTTCAATGAAAAGAAAATACTCTCTAGTCTCTGCAGTATGTGTTCTTTTCAGCATGTGGGTTTGGCACATTTGCCGAAGCTTTGAATATAATATAGGATCTGTCCTTTCTCATTCTTCTTCTTCTTCCTCTTTTTGTGGTCTGCTCACAGATTTTCCCGGAAAGCATTATATTTATATATATGGTGATGAAGCTAAGGTCTGAGATTACTTTTTTATGTTTTTTTCTTTCTTTTCTTTCTATAATGTCATCAAGTACATGTTACATGTACAATTCATTATTCATATGACAAGATTTAACGAGATGCTGTCCGATTAAGGCTTAACTCACTGATTCAGTATGCAGTATTTGGGGAAAGAGATCATGTTTGAACTTTCGTAACAGTAGTGTGAGGATTATGTCCAAAGTAGGCAGATCCTTTGTGCGCACATTTACATCCTTTCAAATGCTTTGTCAAATTAGGATTGAAGAGATTCAACCTTTTAGGAGAAGATTTAACAAGATGCATCTTATGTAGAGGTGGCAATTGACAGATTTCGGAGCAAAATGGATAGGGAAAAGAAAAAGAAAATTTGGGTGAGTTGGGATATCATGTGGATTAGTAGAAATTAGATTAAAAGTATTGTTAAGTATAAAAAATTAAATTTAAGAGTGATAAGAAATTATTAAAGAAAATAAAGAAAGAAGAAAAACGTTAATTTGACTAGCGAATAGTAAATATAACATATAAAATGAAATAAATAGAATATAATTATTGTGTGACCAAAATTTTTTATTTGACTGATGATTATAATTAATTAATTGCGTTATATTGAGTAAATATGAATGAATGTAAGTAGGAGAATACAACAATAATGATGAAAGTTTATTGAAATGACAAAATCCCTAAATCTTTTGACATAAGATTATACAAATAATTTTCACCAAAAAAATAACTCTTAACAAGAGATTATAGTCATATTGTACAAATTGAAGATTATATATATTGTACAAATTGAAGATTATAGTCATTGCACAAATTGCAAGTATTTTAATGATTCTTTTTTCTTTTTCTTGGGTAAAGAGGGAAAAATGGAGTCACTACCCGAGAGTGTGAATTTGGTAAATTCTGTTTCTATGTGATAGCGTATAAATCACACATGAGATACAAATTGTATTAGGACAGCTTATTTGACAGGATCGGCTGAAAAAGTGTTGGCAATAATTAAATTTGTAATGTTTAAATACGAGAATCATATTTCACCAATTTGATCACCAGAAAGGGGCAAGTATTTTAATGATTCATCATGATAGAGAGAGGTAGGCAAGGATCTCATTGAGTCATTGTCACTCCAGGCTGTCCCATTAGAAACACAAGTGGATATATGCATATATATGGTGGTGTTGTCCATTTTGCAGAAACTATTGACTTTGTGATCGGAGCATTCAAAGCATATAAAATTATGACCCATTTTCAACAATAACTTTTAATAGATATCCTCATGATTCAACAGGAAAGAGTGGAAGAGTTGACACACACGCGCATATATCTACTATACTAATATAAGAGCCCAAGAGAGTTAGGCCTATAATGGGTAGAAAAAATGGCGATCACAGATTTTAATCAAATGAATGACTCAAATTAATTAAAAGATTGATCAGATTTAAATTTTACACTAAAATTTTCTAAAATACCCACACACCATTACTAATTCCGTTAAAATTTTAAGAATTGCCCTTAGTTCACCGTTAACTTACTCATTGATTTCAATAAATAAAAAAAAGGGTCTTAGGTTCGAATCTCATCCCAATCAAAGTTGGCATAATTAGTACTCTATTTTACTCTTATTAAATTATATAAATAATAATTTAGTAGTTACAACAAAAAATAATACATATGCATTTCTTTAATTTAGAATTATGTGTCCACAATGCCTTTATTTAAAAAAAAAATTATTCATTATCAATCAATTAAATAAGAGAAATAATTTTATTAGTTATATTGTCTTTATTTTTCTTCAATATAAAAATTCTTTATATTCAAATTTATTAATTGATTATATTCGCTACATTATCCTTACAATGTCTTTATTCAGTGAAAAAAAATTTATTAATTATCAATAAATTAATTAAAAGAAATATTTTCATTAGTTATATTGTCTTTATTTTTCTCAAATGTAAAAATTTTTACATTCAAATTCATCAATTGATTATATTCACTACATTGTCTATTATCTTTTTTGTGCACTATTTTTCTAATTAAATATCAAAGTTATAATGCAAAATAATGCTATATATTTATTTACCAAGTATTTTATTAATACCATGAAAAAATTAAAAAAATATAATTAATAAAGTCAACCATATTAACTACTTGAGAGATTTTGTGACAACGAGAGTATTCAAATCACACAACAAATCACACACACACACACACACACACACTAGCATTCTGTACGCGCGATGCGCGAAAACTTATGCCCAATATTAAAATATTGTTAAGTAACAAAATTTAAAAAATTAGTTAAAATTATGTTTCACAATTCCTTAAAGCGATGATACTTTTGAATTATCATATATTTGAATAATATAGTGATCAAAACCAAAAAAATAATAAAATTATATTTTTATATAATAATAATTTACAAATAATATTAAGCTAACACCCACATATATGATATATTGATATGTATACACAAATAATATATATATTGTAATTTTGCATTTCCTCATTCTATATCAAGATTACTGGATTAATTGACTGATGAAATAGACTGACTAATTTATCGACAAAGTCAGTCAGTAAGATAGATCGTTAAAAAGATAAAAGAAAGAGATACCAACACACAAGATGTTTACCCAGTTCGATACAGTGTGTATCTACGTCTGGTGGACGATCACATAGGCATCCAATCCACTAAATCATAATCCGATGTACAAAGGTAGAGAAATAACAATCTCACCCAAGTGCCCCACACAAGGTACGTACCCAGTCTACACAGGTTTAGTGAATTGTTGAAGATGGAGATCCATGTATACAGAAGTCCAATGAAATCCCTTCACTTGGAGAACCAACTCTGATGCAGTCCACTTCAGTGACGCTCTGTTCAGTTGTTCCCACAACTGTGTGATCGTAGTGTCCTTTCGTTTAAGCAATAATAATCCTTCTCATGTTCTTCATCATAATCACCATACACAGTTGTGTTGAGAAGGAGCAGTCTAATCAAAGATGGGATCTCATAAATTCATATGGAGTGTTTCTTCTCTCTTCAAAAGCGTAACCCTAATTCTCGTCGAATAAGAGTACTTATAGTTCCATCATCAGAACACTCTTCATAGATATCTTTGATTGTAGATGGTAGGACAATATTTGAAGAATGTAATCTTAACGATTCGGTCCATACCTTTCCAAGAAATATACGCTGATCTTCTTTCCAAACTTGTCTTCTTTAAACCGCGTACAGTCTTTAAGAAATCAGCTTCCTAAAACAGATCTTCAATGTCAGTCCCTTTGTTGTTGTGTCTGATTGATCAGTCCTCTGTAGAACAAAACTGACACTAAGCTAATCCTATCTTAGTATGTCATAATAATATTGTCAATTATAAGTTGGGGTTTTTCGAGCAAATAAAACACTAACAAACTCCCCCTTTGGCTACTATTTGGCAAAACAACTCGACTAAAAAATATAATACTGCCAAAGACTAAGATAGGTTATCATAAACAAAACACACCCAATATTTGATTACATAGTAGAAATAAAACACAGCATACACGTCATGGTGGATCAAAGCAAAGTCAAGAAAAACATTCTTCAAAAAGAGGTGCCATCACAAACAATCGCCCAGCCAGGGCCAGAAGGTACACAAACACAAACAGCTCCCCCTGAGTTCATACTCCCCCTTTTTGCCAAAAGAGAGCCAAAGTCAGGTCAAGCGTTGGAGGGAGTCTCACTGTTAGACTTCACAGGATAAGCAGCAGTGGCCTCAGTCAGGCTTAAACGAAGAAGAACAGTGGCTAATTTCGTACGAGCCCCTGTCAGCTGTTTAGCGATTATGCCATGAACTGTCTCGAGCTCAGAGACTCTTGCCTTCAATTGGATAGAGAGTTGAAGATCTCGTGCATGCGGCGAGTCATCCGCCACTATATCAGCTTCAGAATTGGAGGGGGCAGCCACCGGTGTAACATCACATATATGATCTCCAGTCAAGAGACGTCGGTCAACCGTGTAGAGAAGAGTCGGACTGATCACCTCGCTCGCCATAGGCTCAAGGCCCTGAGATGTAAGAATTCCAAAAATCAAATGGGGAAAGGGCAGCCGTACCTTATGTTCTCTAGGGTGAATCAGAGTGAGAATGTGGTAGTAGATCCACGACCCCAGATCAATGGTCATCTTTGTTCCAATTCTGAATATGAGACTGGCCAATTGCTTGCTAACAGTATGGAAATGAGTCGAAGGGAGCCAGTTATGCAGCGCAAGACAATGAAGAATCACATACTTGGAGGTGAGCTAGGAGCTATGTAGAGTATCCTCATCACCAATAGGCCATCTATCAGCTTGTCCACCAGTGATCGTTTTGGCTACTACATCTCAGTCAGTAATAGCTTCCTTCTGAACTCCTTGCAAGCCATAGTACTCGTTGATCATGTCAGGGCCAAACACATACCATTTACCACGAATGAAAATCTGCATCGGACGCACTCCAGACAAATTGTCCATCTAATCATTTAGATTACAGTAAAATTCATAGGTGAGCAGCTTCGAATAAGGACAGATGGCAGTGACAGTCTTCAGCAGACCCACTTCACTCAGCAAAGGTAGAACATCACAAACCGAATTCATTTGATTTTCATCAACGGATGTTTGGACTATCAGATCTCTTCTGACCATGGTGGACCACTTGGCCTGAGCAGTAAGGGAAACAAACTGAGGTTTGTAGATGGATGTGTCAGGACCCTCAACAGCCTGAACCTCAGGTGTAATGCTCCGACCTCTGGCACGAGTAGAAGGTTTCCCTTTTCTGGCAGAGGATGTGGGAACGACAGTAGGTTGAACAGCAACAGAACCTTTTTGCTTAACAGAAGACCGTAGAGTTTTAAACACTTGTTGAACAGGAGGATTGGTCTCAGGTTTTGCAGGCTCACTAAACTTCCTTTTCTTCTCTGGTTGATCTACATCAGCAGTGTCATCACCAGACTCAACCACGACCTTCACAGGAACATTCTTTCTTTTCGACCTTCTTGTCTCCTTGGATGGGGAGTGTACAGGAGACACAGAGTGACTAGAATCAGACACATGAGCAGATGAACCACCAAGGATATTAGTAACCTCTCGTATTTTGAATGTGGTGGAGTACGGATGAGCAGTAGCCTCAACAGTTGGAATCTCAGATGCATGAGCTTGAGTGCCATAGACTTCAGCCAGTATTTTTCCATCTTCACTCGAGGATTCAGAAGGGTGAATCACTCGGTATGGTTGTGGAATGGAACCAGAAGGTAAACCAGCAAAGTGTCAGACATGTTCGAGGCTTTCTCCTAATGATGTGGAGGTGTAGACTGGGACTCCATCCACTTTGTCAGACTTACGGGGGCTTGAGAGATCAACAGGCTCAACAACAACAGGTAAAACAGAAGAGGCATTGACAGGACAAATTTCTTTAGGACCATCAGCAATCGCAGCAGGGGACAAAGCAATATTATCGGCAGAGAAAACAATCAGACTCAAATTGTTGGGCTCATCAGATGTTTTTTCTTTCTCATCAGACACATTCAAGACTCCACTTTTCACACAATCAGACTCACCCAAAGGTATAGACGAAGGATCAACAGATACAGGGGGTTTCTCAGAGTTTAAAGCAGATAACTTTTCAGGATCAACAGGCACATAAAATGGAGTAGCATTAGACACTAGATCATCAGGTTTATCTGGTGAAATTTCAAAAGGAGAGTCATAATTGTTTGACCTGTTACAAAGGATCTCCAATATGTGTCTGGTTTCATCTTGAGCAACTTGGAGATACAGGGGTTGCGATTCTGCTCGTTGTCGAGAGACCTCATCAGATTCTAGGGCTCGTTGTGCAAAATATCGGAGAAATGCCCCAGCCCGATTTCCGTCCGAAGGTTCTGGAATAGAAGCTGGGGAAACCTCATCACTGGCTTCAGAAACCAACATCAGAAGTTCACTTGTATCGTCTTCAGACCAGTCAGCATAGAACTCTGGGTAGTTCGTCATAACAGTAACTATTATCTCATCACGAAGAAGAGGGTCAAGCTTGAGTTTCTTCTTCATACCAAACTGCAATAGTGTCTGAATATGTTTAAAGGCCACTTCTGGAGAATGCGTCTTGCTTCCAAGTTTGATGATGATATTTCTTACAGGGTCCGCCATTAGAGATTCTTGTGAGAGGAAGAGAGAATTCAAGCTAGGCAGAGATGCAGAGAGAGAGAAAACTAAGTGCAGAGATAATCTTAGAGATTTTTCTTCTATTCAAGATTGGCCCGATAACAAATAGTCCCAAGGGTGATGTACCCTAATCAATGCGGCTTGTCAAATATCATGCAGAGGCGATGTGATTGACACAACGGTATGCCTTCTTTTTAGGCAAGAAACCGATGCCAAGGAAATTTGAAATTTGAAAAAGATCAGGATTTTTAAGGTACTTTAGGTTAGAGAATACACTTAACAAAATAGAAGGGAGTTTTAAAAGAAAGTCAACTCTTAAGACTGACCCGTATGATTAAACCTTCACTCCCCTCTGAACGACTAACTGCCTTATTAGTCAATCCTGCAAATTCCCAGAGCAAACCTGAGAATTTCAAAACGATTTGCATCTAGTGGCTTGGTCAGAATATCAGCCAGTTGCTTGTCTGTTTGAATATACTCCAATTCAATCTCCTTAGATTCAACCAGGTCTCTGATGTAGTGATGCCTGATATCAATCTGCTTCGTTCTGGAATGTTGAACTGAATTCTTTGAGATGTTGATTGCACTGACATTGTCACAGTAGAGTGTCATAAACCCTTGAGTAAGACCATAATCCAAAAGCATCTGTTTCATCCATACTAACTGAGTACAACATCCACTAGCAGCTATGTATTCTGCCTCTGCAGTACTTAAGGAAATTGAATTTTGTTTCTTACTTAGCCACGATACCAAATTCTTACCAACGAAGAAACATCCACCAGATGTACTTTTTCGATCATCAATATTTCCTGCCCAATCAGCATCACAGTATGCAACCAGACTCAGTTCACTGTCCTTGGAGTACCATAGACCATATTGCATCGTTCCCTTTACATATTTCAGAATGCGTTTTGCAGCTATCAGATGTGATTCTTTTGGATCAGATTGATACCTTGCACAGATTCCAACATTGAACATTATGTCTGGTCGACTAGCCGTTAGGTACAACAGACTTTCTATCAGACTTTGATAGACTGTGTTATCCACTAATACGTCGGTTTCATCTTTGGATACTTTTGTGGAGGTGGAGATTGGTGTCCTGGATGGTTCACATGATTCCAGATCAAACTTCTTGACTAAATTCTTAGCATACTTTTCTTGTGAGATAAAGTAGCCTTCAGGACTTTGCTTAACTTGCAGTCTTAGAAAATACGTCAGTTGACCAACCATGGACATCTCAAATTCTTCCTTCATGACTTTTACTAACTCATCAGTGTATTTCTGTAAAGTTAACCCAAACACAATGTCATCAACATAGATTTGAGCTGTTCTAGGAGCTGAGAATTCATGGGATATCCCGTTCTCGGAACAGAAGTCCGAATATAGTGAGTTTTCAAATTCCTTTCCATGATCACTTCTCAGTCTCTGAATTTTGATTATAGGTTCGTTTTTCTCTTTTTGAACCCTGATGCACAAAGTTCTAAATGCATTGAAGGCTTCAGATTTTTCTCTTAGGAAGTATACCCAGCTGTACCGAGAGAAATCATCTACGCACACAAATATATATTTCTTTCTCCCAATGCTTTCAATCTGTGTTGGCCCCATGAGATCTATGTGAACCAGTTCTAGACATCTCTCAGTAGTGATTACTTTCACAGCTTTGTGTGGAGTTCTTATTTGTTTTCCAATGGCACATGCACCACAAACCTTCTCCTGATCTATTCTGAGATTAGGAACTCCCCTCACAGCATCTAGTTTGATTATTTTATCCATGTCTCTGAAGTTTATGTGACTCAGTTGCCTGTGCCAGAGTTTTGGTTCATCAGATTTTGACAGATGGCATGCAATTTCATTTGTCAACACATAGCAGTTGTCTGAAGATCAGGTTCCTTCCATGACTAACTGATCTGCGTTGTCACTGACCCTGCGGCAATTACGATTGAAGCACACATTCCGGTTTTGATCACACAACTGACTTATGCTAATCAAATTAGCTTTCAATCCACTGACCAACAAAACTTCTTCTAAGTGAGGTAAGCCTGGTACATTTAGTGTACCTTTTCCAACTATTTTACCCTTTTGTCCGTCCCCGTATGTAACAGATCCACTGCTAGGTTGGATAGACATAAGACACTTCACATTCCCTGTCATATGCCTGGAACAGCCACTGTCGAGATACCATCTTGCTTCAGTCATTGACGCAGTCAGAACTATCGTGGGGTAACATATAACTTCTGACTCTCTGACCCAGACCTGTCTTGTGAAAGGTGTAATAGTCTTGTTCTGATATTTTTCCTTTCTTTGATCTCTGTAGAAGAAATAACACTCAGTTCGGGTGTGACCTTTTGTTTGATAGTAATGACAAATAGGAGTATATTGTCTGACTTGGATAAACTTATTTTTGAACCTTGAGTACTGAGATTGAAGAGCAGTTCTGCCGAAGTTAATACCTGTTGTTTGATTATATTCCTTCCTCTTATCATTTTCCTGAATGGATCGGGATGACTGTCCTTGTTCATACCTGTGAACTGATTTCGGAGCTAACATACCTGCTTTGATGAACACAGGAGCACTATTCGAAGATTCTCCTCGCTCAAATCCAAGACCCTTTTTATTATTTGGATTTCTGCCAGAGTCCAAAATTTTGTCTAAAGTTGATGTGGTATCCATCATCTTGATGTTCTTATTCAAATCTTCCAATTCTTTTATCAATTTTTCTTCTCGAGATCTTATCTGTGTTATAAGGTCTTCTTTTAAGAGAAGATCTGTGTTCAGTTTCTTCAGAAGATCATCCTTTAGTCTCAGTTCTTCATTAAGATTCTTGTTGACTTTCACCAGTTGTTCCCAGCTTGCAACAAGTTTAGCAAATTCCATTTCAAGCTGAGTATGTCTCTCTTCAAAATCATCTGTAGATATGTAGGATTCTTCATCGGATTCGTTATCATCTGACTGATTCTCTGTAGCTGTAAAGAAAGCTACAAAGTTTCCTATATTGTCATCTGACTGATCATTAGTAGTTTCCTCCTCATCATCACTTAGCGTAGCCACAGACATAGCTTTCTTTCTCTTGAGATACGTTGCACACTCAGTCTGTATGTGCCCACAGCCTTCACATTCTCTACATTGCATTGATCGGTTGAGAGATCTTCCTGTATCTGAGAAACTGTTTCTGTTTTGCCTTGTCCGACCAGTCTGGGATTAATTGTTCTGTGAGAACGGTGCGGTTTCAGCTTTCTGATATGAGGGGTTACCGCCTTTGTATTGTGACCTGGTAGACTGTTCTTGACTCTTTTTGTTGAAGCCTTTCAATATTTTCTTGAAGTTCTTGGTTAGAAGGGCCAAGGTTTCATTATCTATGTCATCTGTGTCAGATTCTCGATCAGCTTCGGCCACAAAGGCTACTGACTTGCCTTTTCTGTTGGAAACAAGATCATCATCAGCCAGTACTTCAAGTTCGTATGTGTGTAAACTTCCCATGAGTTCTCCTACACTCTTCTTTTCCCACCTGTGTGTTCCTGAATAGCAGTTACTTTCATTCGAAAGCGTTTGGGTAAAGATTCTGGACCCGACTGTGAAAGACTAAGATAGTTTCCTCTTCGTTCATTCTGAGAGCTTCAAATTCTGACAGCACCATCTGTAGCTTTGACTGCTTGACATCACTAGTGCCCTCAAATCTAGTTTCAAGAATTTTCCATACTCGCTTTGCTTCTTTTACCCCCGTGACAAGGGTAAATACAGATTCATGCAAGGATCCTACAATAGAGTTCAACACTTTGTTGTTCAGATCAGAGGCATTCATTTCATCATCTGTCCAAGTCTCAATGGGCTTTTGTCCAGTAGTTCCATCAGTATTCTGAATCGTTGGTTTACTCCATCCAGATAAAACAGTGCGATAAACCCTGGTACCTTGTGCTTGAAGGTAGATCTCCATACGAGCCTTCCAGAAGGAGTAGTTGTGACCATCTAGTTCTGGAGGTTTCATACTAGCATCCATCCTGAACAAAGACAGGCAGCCAACGAACACACAGAGACACTTCCAAAAGAAAGAGACTAATGCAAACAAAATTCCCGTAAGGATCAAGTCACTATGTAGACTTAAAAGCTCTGATACCACATGTAATTTTGCATTTCCTCATTCTATATCAAGATTACTGGATCAATTGACTGATGAAATAGACTGACTAATTTATCGACAAAGTCAGTCAGTAAGATAGATCGTTGAAAAGATAAAAGAAAGAGATACCAACACACAACAACACACAAGATGTTTACCTAGTTCGATACAGTGTGTATCTACGTCTGGTGGACGATCACATAGGCATCCAATCCACTAAATCATAATCCAATGTACAAAGGTAGAGAAATAACAATCTCACCCAAGTGCCCCACACAAGGTACGTACCCAGTCTACACAGGTTTAGTGAATTGTTGAAGATGGAGATCCATGCATACAGAAGTCCAATGAAATCCCTTCACTTGGAGAACCAACTCTGATGCAGTGCACTTCAGTGACGCTCTGTTCAGTTGTTCCCACAACTGTGTGATCGTAGTG
>NW_017617189.1:30000-110000 GCF_001879475.1 Ipomoea nil
CAATGCACTGAACTATGTACTATAATGCACAACTCTCTAGCCTATGGTGCACAACTTACAACACTAGTTGCACAATCAACACACGAATGAACAATCGTACTACCCATGCATTTGTACATATACACGACCATCCAAATATAGACAATATTATACTCAAAAGAACGAACGAAAAAAAATAAAAAATACTTATTAGTTTACATGGGCGAACACTCAATCAATGATGAAGAAATCGCGGCTCCAAATCGCAACGGTGATGATCTAAGAAAATAGGAAACAAATTTGGCCAAGGATTACACATGCGTTCACACTTAAAAAAAAAAAAAAAAAAAAAAAAAGACACTACTACCCCACTTTAACAAAAAAGATCAATACGTGTCATCTCAGAAACTCAAATCTGGGCCATCCAAATAAAAAAAATAAATAAACGCACAATATTAGTCCTCATGTCCTCACCTGATCCGGATATATATATATATATATATATATATATATGTATATATATATATATATGTATATATATATATATATACACATACATATATATGTATGTATATATATATACACATACATATATATGTATGTGTATATATATATACATACATATATATGTATGTGTATATATATATATATATACATATATATATATATATATATATACATATATGTATGTATATATATATACATACATATATATATATATATATATATATATATATATATATATGTACCGATGCGATTGGTAGCCCCAGGTGCGGTTGTGGGGTTAAATCTGAGTCATTGATCTTACTTAAATCAAGGTCCAGGATTAACAAAATTTTTTTTAAAAAAAAATACGGTGGCAATTTGGTAATTTTTGCATCTAAGTCAAATTTAAGGTGCGTGAGTTTTGTGTTTAAGGTGCGTGAGATTTGTCCTTACGGTGCGTGAGTTTTGTGCTTAATGTGCGTGAGTTTGTGCTTAAGGTGCGTGAGTTTTGTGCTTAATGTGAGTAGTTGTTAAAACTTAAAGTGCGTGAGTTTTGTGCTTAAGGTGCGTGAGATTTGTGCTTAAGGTGCGTGAGTGTTGTGCTTAATGTGCGTGAGTTTGTGCTTAAGGTGCGTGGGTTTTGTGCTTAATGATATGTGAGTAGTTGGTAAATCTTAAAGTGCATGAGTTTTGTGTTTAAGGTGCGTGAGATTTGTGCTTAAGATGCGTGGATTTTGTGCTTTAATTCACGTGAGTTTGTGATTAATGTGAGCCATTTTAAAATTATAAGTGCGTGGATTTTGTGCTTAATGTGCTTTGTTCTGTGCTTAATGTGCGTAGTTTATGTACTTAAGGTGAGTAATTTGTGGTCTTAAGGTGCTTTGTTTGTATGCTTAAGATGCGTGGTGATTTGTGTACTTAATGTGCGCCATTTTAATGTTTAAGGTGCGTTCAATCGCACGGAAAACTATTCCCACACCTGAACCCTTCCATATATATATATATGCGCTTTTGTCCATCTCTTTAATTTGTGTGCATGGGAACAACAAATAATGGAGCTAACAATACCAAATCCATCCCTTTCTTCTTAAATTAGGTGAGCTTGAATTGGCATGATATGAATTATTTCATTTTGTATATTGTAAAGTCACATCTGATGGTAAAAGATTTAGAGGGTGTTTATTATAAGAACTTGAAGATAAGTAGATAACTATAAAAATGTACAAATATTTAGTTTCTAATTTTCCCTGTAGTGTATTATACAATTTTTTTTGAGTGCTATTGATTCTGTTACATGTAGTATCTGTTCGTATATTTTCTCAACCTACTGAAATATAATTTATTTTATTTAATCCGAATATTTTGAATTTATTTATGGAGTAATAATATTACTATACTTTTTAGAAGTAATAAAATTTAATATAATTACTCTCTCTCTCTCTCTCTCTCTCTCTCATGTTACAAATTTTACTTATTATTTTTGATCGAATCAACTCTCATTTATTTATTTATTTATTTTATATAATTTCTAAATTTATTTTTTTTATTTAATAGTATTTTTATGTAATTTTTAAATATATAACTTTATATATTAACATTAAATTAAAGATTATGAAATATTAAATTATAAATTACTTAATTAAATTACTATTACCTAATTCTAACACATAAAAATGATATGTCGTGAATATTTTATTATAAAAATTCACTATAATTTCTTCATTCTTTTTTTTTTGTTGGGCACATAAACGTATATCCGTATATATATATATATATACAAATTTAGTATAATGACATGATATTAAATTTATTGATTTGAATTGATAAATGTCATTTCAGCATTTATTATTCACAAACCTTTTTAACCATTCACAAAGAAAAGGAAAAAATATCAAATAAGCCTCTAAACTTTACTTAAGAAGTCAATTAGATCTTTAAATTTTCAAAAGTTGCAATTAAACTTACAAACATACATGTTGTTTTGGAGCAATGAAACCTACAAACTTGTTGATGACCTGTAAGTGCATGTCAACTAGAGTTTCGTCCAACTCTGGCGAACCTTAGGTGAATGTCCGACCAAATTTCGTCAAGTCATGTCAAATACAAGTGATCGACCTCCTAATTGCTTTGTGCCACTAGACTACAAGGTCACTGGCAACGAATCCAACAATTTTATATAAAAGAAAATATAAAATTTTGATGCAAACTTATTGTTATTAACTATTGTTTTAAAAAAATTCTCTCTTAATTATTCAATGATAACCAGTTGTGTCGATAATTTGTAAATTAAGGCTATATATAAAAATTTGTGGGTCCATCACACATGATTTTTTTAGTGCAATTTTCTTTGCGAAAAAAGTTAAATAAGCTCTTAAAAAATATTTACCTGAAAAGTCAATTAGATCCCTAAATTTTTTAAAATTGCAATTACACCCTTTAACATATTAAATTGAGCCAATGATGATCATTTATCGATTATTGGGCTTCATTGACTCAATTTAACATGTTAAAGTGTGTAATTGCAATTTTTAAAAATTTAGGGTACTAATTGACTTTTTAAGCAATGTTTATGGGCTTATTCGACCATTTTTCTAAAATTTTATATGTAGTTTGCGAGTTATTATACAAAACTGAGATCGAAAAGACTTGATTCAAGCCTGAGCTCGTGTGCACCGGCACTTGGAAATTGGGCTGGTCTTGCAGGCTAAGTTATGCCAACTTTCGGTATCATTTTTCCAACACTAAGCCACTTGACCGAACTGCGACAGCAGCTCGGCCAGAGGCAGCACGAGAATTGCTGAGTTCGGCCAAGCCTTGGCCGAACTCGTGAGGCCGAAACTGAGGCAGTATGGTTTCGGCCTAGGGCCGAAACTTAGCCAGTCTGGATTCAGCGTTAGGGTCGAACCATGGCTGAAGGCCAACAGACAAATATGGGATTCAATTCTGCAGTTATGGAATTAATTTTCAATTAAATCCAAATTTCAATTTTGAATTTAATTCCTGGGTAATGGCTTGCTGTTTCAGATGTTACAAAGCCAAGTTTAATGGCATTGTTTAATACTATTAAGGTCCTACATCCCTATATAAGAAGACATAGAGCAGCAGAAATTTTAACACAAGAGAGAACAAGAAGAATAGCATACACACTTGCACGTTTTTAGCTCCAAAATCTCTGTTTCTACTCCTTTCTTTGCCTAACTGTATTCAAGGCTTTGCTCTAGTTCGCCGGGTTCGTTCGTTTGGGTGCTCAAACGTCGAACCGTAGCACGTTTTATCTTGGGAAACCTAGGCCCCAACGCTCCTAGCATTTTTCACTAGTACAGAAATGCACATTCGCTACCCTTGTAAAGGGTCATCCGCTACCCTTGTGCAAGGGTAGCGGATGTGGGGGACGCTGAAAGTCGTGAGCTTTCCGCTACCCTTGTATAGAAGGGTAGCGAATATTATTATATTTTTAAAGCATCCGCTACCCTTCTTTCAAAAGAAGGGTAGCGGATTTTTTTTTTATTTAAAAAAAAAACATTTTATTTTTAAATCCCCCAATTTTTTAAAAATCCTATACGAAATTCATACACTACATATCAACACAATATTATCAACAAACTATCAAAACACAATATTATCAACACACTATATATTAACACAATATTATCAACACACTACATATTAACACAATATTATCAACACACTATATCAAATACTAAAGTAAAAGTAAAGGAGCAAGATCACTTATTTCTAATGTAATAATTTAATTTGTTATTCAAAGTGATGAACATGCAACCAAAACTAAAACTTACATAATAAATTTGCATATGATAATAGATACTTTATACTTTTAAGTATATATGCATGTATAAAAAGAAGGAATATAATAAAGCACATGATCTTTAAATATGATTAGCATGCTACATTCATCACATAGATCGATCATAAATAAATACAGTGTATAGTGTATTTTTTTTTTTTTTGAATACTATTGTACTTAAAAGGTCGTAATGAAACGTTTACAAACCTCTCCACTGCCGTCTTCCTCATCATCATTCACTTCAGACTTGGACTTATCAAACTCTTCCTCATCACCTCCCTCCTATTTGTCAATCACAAGAAAGACTCAAACTTCAAACATAAAACATACTAAAGGAACAAGACAACCAAGATAACTATACGAATTGAATAATATATGAAAACTTACTAACCTTTTCTTAGTTGTAAGCTTCCATCTGTCTGTTGTAGTCCTCCTTGCGCTGCTATGCCTTAGCAATGTAGGGAGCTTTCTCCTAAATTACAAATATTTTCATTAAAAATGCTCCACAACCCATTAAAATGATGAACCCAACTGCAAATATACCAAATAGCAAACAATCTACCATTTTCAGATGTGAATTTCCAAGTAGCCATTCCATTGATTTATACTTCCAAAAGCAAAGTGGCATAGCAACACATAGAATTCCCAATATTAAAATAAAAATAAAAATAAAAATAAAAAGCAAAGTATATTACATTATTTTGGTGCACTGACAAGAGAAACTAGCTCAGCACTATTGGTCATACTCAAACATATTAAATATGCTTGTGTAGCAATCAAATTATTGTTGAACCTTAGTTCATCACTTTATCATGTAAATTGTGGCCTAGTTCTCTCAATTATTCTCCTTTCTCTTTTTCTCTTTTTCTTTTCTGTTTTCATCATTCTGTTTGTTTTCTTTTTCTTTTCCCTACTATTCCATCATTTCCTTTTTGCCAAGGCACTCCCAAATCAGTGTGAGTGTTGTACAAGGACCACACCAAGCCTCCAGCCCCAAACAAAACCATACACAGCAAAGAAACAAAACTAAGAAGACATGAGATACCAAAACTAATCCTTTCTAGCATGCTAAAAAGAGATGACCATGGTGTTCCATTGCCAGCCCCAAGCTTGTTCCTTGCTTGCCACTTTACCTCTCTGCTGACCACCCTCATATACTGCCCAGCTAAGCAATAAATCATCAGGTTATGCCCGCAACTCCATCCCTGTTCAATAAACCACTTTATCTTTCTGTTATCCTTTTCATGTTCTTTACTCTAACAGATCCGCTCCTGGTTATATTAAGTGTAGACAACAATAAACCAGTGCTTAGATATCATGAGTAGCAAAGTTTCATGCATAAATTTTCAACATTGAGAATGATAGATAAAAAGTAAAACTGATATTACTTGTGAGTGAGAAATAAAATTAAGAGTAAAAGAGTGAGAAACGATACTCTAAGTACCCCAGAACATATATAGTCTTAAGAGTAAAAAGTCAATGTTCTGTTTATCCTTCTACTGTTAAAAGAAATAATCAACTAAAGCATCTTTATCTCCAGAACATATATAGTCTTAATACTTTCTCAAACATAAATGAGACAGTAAAAAGAAAAAAATAGTACAAACAAGCATGGGACTATACTGTTTTGAATACAAACTTGTTCATTTAACTACAACTCACGTGACCCAAAGTGTCACGATACAGATCCTTGAGTGATAAGCAGTAGTATAGACTTGCTATTTACTGAAATTGCATGAAACTACTTGAAATTTCGAAGAAGCAATTAAGGAAGAAAATGTGGCCATTCAATAGATTACTTGAAAAGAAAAAGCTTTCTTTTTCTAATGCTTTCCTAACATTGTTTCACTGATCCTAACATTGCAATCACACAAATCCCTTTAAAATATGATTTGTAGTGTTCACTGATCCCCACTGCATTTTTTAATCAAATCCCCTATCCAATATATGTTTATGAAACACTAGCTTTATATATAGTATGTCCCCACTGCAATATGTTTATATATAAAATAATTTTGCATTTTCAAAACTATCCTAACATTGTTTCCAACATTCGTACCCACTGCAGACAGACGAAAAAGATAGAATTCAAGCTTTAGGACAATTGGTTTATCACTGCAAATTTAAAACTTTAGGACAATTGGTTTATAATAACCAAAATAACAACAAATAACTAAAAATTCGAAATACAGATTATAAAAATTAACAAACATAATATTTATTACAATAATAATTTTTAAAAAATTAACCAAAAAAAAAAATATTACCTGATACGAAGCAGCGGCGGCGAAGGCTGATAACTGTGGCGGTGGACACGGCGGATGAGGGCATTGCGGCGGTGAATCGATGAACAGGTGGAACTCACAGCGCGAGGAGAACTGAGTGGCGGTGAGGAGAACTGTCGCGGCGGCTGAGGGAGTCACTGGTGAGGCGTCGGCGTCGGCGCCGGCGTGTGTTGAGGGAGGGAGGTGAGGCGTCGATCGGCATGTGTTGAGGGTTGTGAGCGAGGGTTTTCGATCAACTGATTATTTTTTCTTTTTTGAGTTTTTTTTTTTTTTTTTTTTTTAGATATTGTTTCCGCTGCCCTTGCTACGAGAAAGGGCAGCGGTAAACTGTTTTCGTCTTTTTTTTTTTATTTAACCGCTACCTTATTTTAAAAAGGGTAGCGGTTTCTTCTTCATTTATTTACAATAATGCCACCGCCCCATTTTTTTAAAATAATACACTACCCTTGTTTAAAGAAGGGTAGCTTAAACTCTAATTTCTTTGCTCCATTTTGTACTAGTGTTTGGGAGGTAGCAAATAAGGTTTTAAGGAAAGAGTGATCTCTTGACTCGCGTTTAAAACCCTATACCCAAACACGAGTCAATCTCCTTCTTCTTTCGGTTTGGATTATGCTTCTAAGCAAAAATCCTCTCTTTATATTTGTTTTTGTCGTTGGATTAGACTTATACTCTGAGGATTATTAGTTTCAATTTTGGTTGATATATATTGATATATCTTTTTTCATATATATATATATATATATATATATATATATATATATATATATATATATATATATATATATATATATATATAAATTTTATATATTTTCGTGTGTATATATAAATATTATTTTTGGAATATTAAATCAACTTTTGGTTCGTTATTTCCAACATCTCTCTTAAGGGATAAAGTACACGGCACTCACGCCAACCAAGTTATTTAACAAAGTCTAATTTTAATACAACTGAACAAGTTAGAAATCGCTTTTAATTTATCTAATCTAAACTATAATAAAGCTATATGGTTGGGAAGTAATTTATGTTACAATTAATGTTACTTCCCAAATCATATAGTTAAGATTAATGTTACAATTAATTACCAACATTATTATTATTACTAGCTATAAATATAAAATAGCCACAACATCCTTTACTATAAAAACTAAAATAAAAAATAAAAAAATAAAAAAATAAAAACACAACATTTGAAAAATAAAATAGCTATTTTTTTCTCGCCCATAACAAAGGATTACATTTATTGAATTAATGGAGTTATTAAATGTTATGATATTAGGATTAAGGATTCCGATTCCCGATTAATAGAAAATATGAAACGATGCAATATCAATTAAATCTCTGGCTTTACAATGAAAGTTTATTGATATGCTTTTGTTATATATGGTGCTTCTACAATATTAATTAAATTTTCGATGAAAGCCTATTCGATATCTGAAACAGTGCAACTAATGCAAGCCTCTACATATAATTTTTCTCCCTCTCAAATGCTTCAAAGAAATGGCAGAAGCGAGAAGGGATGAAGAAAGCAAATGCTGCGGGCCGTGGGTCAATTATTGAATTTCAGAATAAAAAAAAAAAATCATTCGATCCATAAATAAAAATTTAAATATATATATAAATGTATATATCATATGGGTCTTTAATGTTTTTATGGATTTCTAAACTTAGGACTTTTAAAAGAAAAAAAATACATTTGAATTATCTCCACAAAATAGTGGACTTGGACTTATAGAATGACATTTGAGTTTATGGAATGACATGTGCATAAACAATGTATTATATAATCATATAAAAAAATATGTTCAATTAGAGTTTAAATTTACTCATACAAAATTTGAAATTTACTTTCTAAATGTAATTATCTTAGTTATTATTTGTATTGTGAAAATTATAATATAGCTAAAATACAATTAAGAATAAATCAATGTAATTATGTAAATTCTCTCTATAAGTTTATTTGAATATGTACATAATTAGAAATTATATTAACCATACAAAATTTTAATTTTAATTTTAATTGTAATTTTGTATTTTATAAAAATAATAAATACTTGACCAATGCAAGCTCAAAATATTATTATATTAAACAATTTAAAATATTTTTATTTTTTTATTTTTTTATTTTTTTATTAATATTTATAATAACATAATTTTTCCCCGTGCATCGCGCGGGTGATAATTATTAAAAATAACAAAATTTTTATATATGAATAAACCTTACATAGGGTATTTTTTTTATAACATATTTGTCGTGCATCGCACGGGACAAATACTAGTTCATTATAAAGATATAAGAACTAAATTAGGCAAATTTTCAAAAAAACAACAAGAACTAAATTTGGCAAACGTTTATAACGTAAGCAAAAGTGAAACATAGATAATAAATTTTTGACCATTTATTTCATCCCTTTTGTCACAACTTTCATAGGAGTGTTAATTAAACATTAAATTGCTGAAATAATTTTTAGACTATACTAACTTTACAACTTCTTTCATTTTTTTTTTTGAATGCTACTAGCTCTATTACATTGTAGTATCTGTTCATATACTTTCTCAACCTACTGAAACACAGAGAGCTAATAACGCCTCCACTGAGGCTCGAACTTACAACCTTCCAAATGGAAGTCTAACCCGGATACCATTAGACCACATAGTCGAACTTACTACTTCTTTCATTTAGGGTAACTTCATTTAATAATATTTGTACCTAGTTTTTTGGTTTGAGCATAAATTTTATCAATAAGTCAATTTTATACATAATTTTTTTATCTTATCATAATTTTATCAACCAATCAATTTTGCACCTGATTTTTTTTATTTAATCATAAATTTTTTCAATCAATCAATTAAAATAATACCGTAATTAACTTTTTTTTATTATTTTATAATGAGTTAATACCCAAAATCGTCATCGACTATAGTGATTTTTCTCAATTTCGTCCTAAACGACTTTAGTGACCTAATATCGTCCTAAACTTTTGTGTTTCGCTCAATTTAGTCTCAGAATTTTGTGTTTTTGCTCAATTTAGTTCCTCATTTGTTATTCTGTCCATTTGGTGTTAAATAAATAGACAATTCAGTAATTTTAATATTGGCATCTCTTTACTCATAGACATGTGAACTGCGAAATCCTTTTTTTTTTACGAATTACTTCCAGAATTACTCCTAAAACTGCGAATATAAAATTTAATTTGCAGGTCCGGGAGTAATTCTGGGTGTAATTCGTACAAGAAAGAGGAATTTCGCACTTCATTGAAAGTAAAGAAAGATCAATATTGACATTACTGAATTGTCCCTTTATTTAACACCAATTTGACGGAATAACAAATGGAGGACTAAATTGAGCGAACTACAAAAGTCTAAGACGATATTAGGTCACCAAAGTCGTTTAGGACGAAATTGAGAAAAATCACTATAATTGAGGACGATTTTAGGTATTAACTCATTTTATAATCGAGAAAATCCCCACAATACCATTGCCTCTTGACTCTTTATTTGTGATGTGACGAGGCCCCAAGGCATCAAAGCGAAGGATATCCTCCAAGGAGGTTGATTCAAATTAAAATCACTGCACCCCAATTCCTCGATTGACCCCTTTGTTAAGTAGAAATCAATACCATCTTAAAAAGTTCTCGATTAGTCATTAACATCACACATCCAAAATAACCCAAAACTTTTAATTAAGTGGAAAGAGACCGATTCTATCTAATTCGGTTTACCGCCCCCACTGATGGACATTGATTTTTTTTTTTCTTTTGAGTACTGCTGACTAAACTTATATCGGCTTCACTGAAGCTTAATTAAACACATAATCTCCCATATGAAAAAACTACATCATACCACTTAACCACAAAGTCATTTGGCGTTGATGGAATGATGGGTACCTATTTCTAGTTCTTTAGATATAAAAGCTTTTATCTAATTTTTGTAATCCATTTTAATCATTAGACAAAAACTAAAGTAAGTATACATTGATTATTGAGTAAATACTCAAAATGGTCCCTCAACTATAGCTAAATTCACAAATTGGTTCTCAATTTTTAATTTCGACCAATTAAGTCCTTAACTTTGTAATTTTAACACAATTTGGTCCTCTGTCTATTTGACCGTTTGTTGACTGTGATTTTTGAGGATATATATATAATTCCATGGTCCATCGTCGAATTTTTAAGGTTCTGGTTGTATTTCTAGACCGCAATGTTACATTTGAATCCACTTCCGAAAGCAATCTACCAAATCCGGTTGCATTTCTTCATCCTCCCTTTGGATTCAATGTAGTTGAGTTCGTACCAGAGCGAAGAAGACGACGTGTTTCCGAACCAGTGCAACGTCATCCTGGAGGCCTCCACGTGCTTCGACGAGAGCGGAAGGTTCTTTTGGAGATCGTCGATCACGGTCAACAAACAGTCAAATAGATGGAGGACCAAATCGTGTCAAAATTACAAAGTTAAGAACTTAATTGGTTGAAATTGAAAGTCGATAATTAATTTGTGAATTTAGCTATAGTCGATGGACCATTTTGGGTATTTAGTCTTGATTATTGATAGTCAAAAATTTTAAAAAACTATAGTAATAGAATGATTATAGGCAGAGAGGAGAATATTTTAGTAATTTACTTTTTAAACATATTTTAACATAAATTACTAAAATAAGTCGAGATGAAATTGGTCTGCTTCTCCTTGTGCTGACCCCAAAAACATAGTAACAAAAAAAATGTCCGACTTTAGGATACAAATTTTAACCACGAGTTGCGATTTTGAATTCTAATTTTCTTGATTTGAGCTGGTCAACTATGAATAATTAGACTGATTTACTTCATTGTGATTCTTTTATCAACTAGAATCACAAGACAAGATTCGACCATTTCACACTCTTAAATAGTGACCAGTAAAAAAAAAAAAAAAAGAATGGGACATTTATCCTCCTCATTCACCTTAGTAATAGTACCTAAGAGGAATATACAAAAAGACTAGAATACATTATTGATCTGATCCTATCCTTGTTCATGAATCTCCTTGAGATCTAAGGATGAGAGAGGAGAAGTGGGTGGAGATGAGAGAGTAGAGAGTGCAGATGAATATGAAGTGCTGACATGGTTGGATGGATAATGATGGCAGGTTTTGGGGGATGAAGAAGATGAAGAAGAAGATGAGGTTAGATGAATGAGCAAATCCACAAAAGCCCCAAGGATGAAGCCATGGTTGACCTTGGCGTTCATCTTCAAGTACCAGCCCAGAAGCTCCTGCAACGATTCCCAATCTCTCATCCCCTGGCTCTCCACCATTTCCTCCATGGATTTCTTGAAATCCGCGTACGGGTCGGCGGATTCCATGGTCATCACCACGCTCGCCGCAAACGGCGCTTCTTCCCCCAGATTTTCTTGATTTTCCGGCGGGGTTGCCGCCGCCGCCGTGGCGGCGGCGGCGGCGGCGATGGAGGAGCTGGTGTTGTTCTCGGCGCGGTCGAAGAACAGGCGGTCGGACCTGACCCCGGTGACGATGATCCGCTCGTCGTCGGACTCCGTCGAGAAGCTGGCGGATTCGGAGGTGTTGGTGAACCAGGAGTCCGGGGTCTCGACGCCGCCGTCGTCGACGGAGGAGGGGTCCAGGTAGACGGAATTGACGGTCTTGAACATCACGGCTCCGGCTCCGGCTCCGGCGTCTGCTCGGAAAGACAGAGTCTTGGTAGCATGGCCGCAAGATGGCCATTGCCAAGCTGCATTCATCATGTGCAGCTGATCTACTGCTTTGTTCTTGAAAATGGAAGGGAGCTTCATCTTCTTGGTCATCGGAAACAATGGAGAATTTTGCTCCAATCGTCTTAAAGGCGTGTTTGGTCGTGAGATAGCATTAATGGTGATCAGAAGGAATGGCAGGTGAGCGTGGGATGTATATAAAGCGGAGGCGGTGAGGACTCAGGAGAAGAAATGTAGTATAATAAATGTTATTAATTATCCAATTTTGTTTTTTAAAAAAAAATTAACCATTTTTTTTATTATAATACTGTAATTATTAAATAATTTTTTTAAATAATACTCTAATTATTGTAATATAGCCAGTAGCATTAAAAAAAAAACAAAAAACAAAAAAAAAATTGAATGTTAGTGACTCTATTACATTGTAGTATCTGTTCAAACTTTAAATACACTTTTTCAACCTAATGAAACAGAGAGTCACTACTGGAAATTCTGAAATTTCCGACCACCTGAAAATGATCTTAAATTAAGTTGATACCAAAAAGTCCAAAAAGTGGTTGGAAATAGCAACAAAGGTTTTTCCGGATACCAAAAGTGGTCGGAACAAGACTTTCAACTTGATTTATGATCACTTTCAGGTGGTCGGAAATTTCTAGTGAGTCAACAATGCCTCCACTGAAACTCGATCTCATGACCTCCCACATGAGAGATGTCACTATAGTGTTAAAATACATAAATAAACCAATAGTTTAATATTCCTTCCAATAGTTTAATATTTCTTCTGTCCCATGTTGTTTGTCCGGCTGGATGAAATAATTTTTAATTCGATTTTTCATAATATTAAGTTTAGACGTTTAGTATTAGTATATAAAATGTACGGAGTATATATTTAGAAATTACATTAAGGGGTGTTTGGTTCACATAATGTTAGATTATCTTTTTAGATTTCTGGAAATGTTAGATTACTAGGAATATTAGATTCTGCGTTTGGTTAAAAACTAAGGTATGTAAGACATTGGTAATAAGACAAATTGATTAAAATGCCAAAAGCCCAAAATTAACAATAAGATAAGGGAACGTGAGATTATATAAGAAATTGGAGGGTATCTCACATTCCCTTTCAATAGTTAAAAACATAATGTGGAGGTTATGTGACATTTCCTGAAAAATTACATAACATGAACCAAACATGAAAATCTTATATTTCTAAGCAAATATAACTTTAGTTATCTTATATAACTTGAACCAAACGTCCCTAAAAGTACTATTAAACACAAAAAATTTAATTTAAAAATAATTAAAAATTACTAACGAAAATAAACAAAACAAAAATAGTTGATTTGACCAATGAATACTTGAATAGTAAATGAACAAAGGGGAGTATTTAAGTTTTATGAATTCGATTAAGTTTTATACTTACATTCTGATATTTTCAATTTAATTTTCAAAATAAAAATTAAATGTTAAAAATATTTATTAAACTTTAATTATTCTAATAATCCAAATTTAAAATTTTAATACAAAATTTCAAAATGTTATTAAAAGTTAAATTATATTCAACTATCGACGGTGTGGTTAGAATTTTTAGAATTTTTTTTATTTATTTAATATGATTTTATATAATTGATTAGTATCGTCAACTCATGATATAATGGTCAATAAATATAGTGCAATAATACAAAATTCCCAAAGTAAATATAGATGAAGAACATTTATAGAATTATCAAACAAAAAATGATTATATATATATATATATATATATATATATATATATATATATATAATTAAGTACTTACCATTATACTACTATGTTTTGAAGTCACCAAAACGACAAGGTGCTAAGGTAAGAAAATTGTTGATGCAATTTTAATTTTTTATCATATGTTATAATCAATGTGACGTTTCAAATAAATCACGATAATATTAGGCGTGATTCATACAAAAACAAGCAAAAAATGGTAGAAAAGAAAATACTATGCATATAAAAAAAAATAAATAAAAAAAATGATGGGTAATGGGTAAGACAAGTCATGTGTGGTGTGTGTACTTAATAGTGAATTTTGGAGGATTTATTACTTTGTTATTTAATGCACCTCCACAACAATATATTAGTGTTGTCAACTCAAATTTAATAATAATAATAATAGTGTTTGATTTCTTTGATTTATCAAATCCTAGGAGTCTAAGGTGTAGGTGGGTTTAGTTCAGCCAACAAAATTCAGCCCCTTCTATATTGTTTTATGTCAATATTTCACAGCCAAACACATGGGAATCACAACCCACCACAATGCAACATTTCTTTTACATTAATGAAATTTATTATTTTATTTCCATAAAAAAAAAATTACATTCATTTTATGGCATACCTAGTGCAATTGACACTTTAAAACTTTTATATTATATTTTTGATTGACGAGTGAAACGCGCATTCATTAACCGACGTTCCTGTACTGTGTAATATAAAATAAGATGACGATGTACTACAGACTTGATCAAGAATCAAGTACAAAAATCATGTTTCACTCAATTACCTCTTTTGCGACAAAATTTTGATGAATGATACTTTATAATTGAATTAAATAAATTATTACTCAGTATACTAATGTTATATATGACACTTTTCATCCTTTTGTTGGTGACATTACCCGATGGTGTACAATGTGTAAGAGCTAAATTAACTTAAGTTCATAACTAATCAGTTAGGAGTCGAACTTGAAACATTATGTTTACTAAGTCAAAAACTCGACAAATTTGTTTTAGGTTGCTCCCAAATAATTTTCGTCCTTTAATTATAGACGTTATCACTTTTTGTTTCCTTAATTATTTGTAAAATGAATTTTTTTTGGGGTTCATTAGTTTGATTAGCGATGATAATTGAGGAACAAAAAAAAAACATTCATAGATAATAATTGAGGGGTAAAAAGTGATGATAATATAATTGAGAGAAAAAATATATTATTTCCTATAGTTCCGCAATGAAAATGTCATTTTCCCTTTGTTTTATTTTTATATCTCATTTTATTCGTTAGATTTATAAATTTAAAGTTCAAACAAATTTATCTTTGAACAGTTATTTTTAAAATTTTATTAAAATAATTTTTAAAATAAATAACATTTTTATAAAATGATATTATTATATTTAATTAAAAATATTTATTATCGAATACAATATTTTTAAAAATGTATTTATTTCTCTTTTACCACTCAACTATAATAGACATTTAGTACTTTAGTTCTTGATTTTATTTTATTTTTTCGCTTTTAGCCATGCATCAATTTTTTTTAATCTACTTTTAATCCAAAATGTTTCAGATACACACTAATTAAGATGAAGTTTTGTGAACATTTTATATATTAAGAATATGTAAGATATTTTAAACTAAAAGTGAAATAAAATAAAACTAAATATTAGATACTAAATATATAATTAAATGATTAAGAATGAAATAAACTCATTTAAAAATGTTAAAATAACAAGTGAATATTAAATAAAATAAAATAATTATTACTCCCTTCATCCTATTTTATGTGTCTAGTTCGATTAACGATGTTTGACTGAAGTTATTTTTAATTCAATTTTTAATATTATTAAATTTAATATTAATATTCAAAATTTTTATATGAGTAAATAACCAAAATCGTCACTCGACTATGTCATAATTCACAAATCGATTCTCGATTATCAATTTTACTCAATCAAGTCATCAACTATTCAATTCTTACTCGATCCTCTGTCAATTTTCCCAATTAAATACAATGGTATTTTTGCCAAATCAAATTGACGGAAGGCCAAATTGAGTAAAATTGAATAGTTGAGACACAATTTTGGTTATTTACTCAAATGATATTTTACTTAATTTTATTGTTTTCTGATTTTATTTTTTTATTATTTTTTTTTTTTATTTTTGTAGTCAAACAAGCTTAAAATGCAAAATATTTGTGGAAATATTATGAATAGAAGATGTTAACATTTGAAGAAGGAAAAATGTGAAAGTTTGTATTTTATTTTTAATCGAATATAGTGAAACAACAAAAACAAAAACAAAAAAAAACAACAAAAACAAAAACAAAAACAACAACAAAAACAAAAACAACAAAAGAAGAAGAAGAAGAAGAAGAAGAAGAAGAAGAAGAAGATGTAGTGTTGATAATAATGCTTTTGAAAAAAGTATGTTAAAATGGAATTATTTTTAATTGTTAAAGTGTCATTTAATAAGATATTTTTTCATTTAACAATGAAAAAATAATTAAATGTTAAACAATATTACCAACTAAATCTATAAATTGAATTTTTTTCCCGACTATACTACCAAAATTCCTTTTAAAATAAACTTTTTTTAAATAACTCTACACATATTACACATATTACAAAAGTAAACTATTTTTTAATACATTTTATCTTTATCAATACTATTGAAATATAATGCCATGATAATTATAATTTTGTTAATCCGTTACAATAAGTCTAAATTGAATTACGTATTTATTTATAATACTTTTATCATTTTTTTCATCAAATGTTTACCCCCTTTAAACTAAATTTTCACCACTACTTTATTTTTATTTCCACTTTATTCGGTTTGAAAACAAAAATATTAACCTACTTTTTTCAAAATAAATAAATAAATAAAATCTCAACACTACATCTTTTTTTTTTTTTAAACATTATTTGGTTGAAAACAAAATACAAACTTCAACATTTCCCTTCATCAAATGTTAACTTCTTCTATTTACTACGGTATAATATTTCTACCATTTTAAGTTTGTTTGACTACCAAAAAGAAAACTTAATTTCAAAAAAAAAAAAAAACAATAAAATTAAGTAAAATACCAGTTGAGTAAATAACCAACGTCATACATCAACTATTCTGATTTTACTCAATTTGATCCTCTTCCATTTAATCTGTCAAAAATGCCGTTATATTCAACGTAGTCAACTGATGGAAGACCAAATTGAGTAATAATTAAATAGTTGAAGACTTAATTGGATAAAATTAGTAGTCAATCGTCTTGTTTGGTAAATGACAATTAGCTGATTAGGTCAATTAGAGGGTATAAATAGTTGATAATATTAGCGAATTGTAGGAATGTGTTTGTTAAATTAGCTGTTAGCTGTTTGATACAATTTATTTTTTTAAAAAGCTAATTGAAAAAGTTGCTTTGAGCTGCTTTTTAAATTTTAACATTTTTAAGTTGATTTTTTTAAAAAATTAAGCATTCAAAAAAAAAAAGTTGATTTTTTAACTAAATTAAATAATTAATATTGATTAAATAAATCAAAATTAACTGATAGACTAATATTTTACTTTACTAAATTGGGCCAATAACTCATTTATGAATTATGTCATAGTCCATCGATGATAAAAAATGTCTTATCATTTCAAATATGTGGGAAGTGTGCATTGGTTTTGGTGCATGTCAGGGGATATTAATGTTGGATCAATGTTCTGACCAAATCCTTGCTACTCTATTAAACGAAACCTAATTACCTTTGTACTATGTCTATATGTGGTATACCTCTATTCTATCTTGGATCAATTTTTAGGAATCAGTGTTTTTACATTTTGAAGTTTTTTTTTTTTTTTTTTTTTTTTTTTTTTTAAACCTACATTTTGAAGTTAAAAATCATATGAAAACCTTATAGAAAATTATTTGTAAATATACACTTATACTTAAAAAAATTTAAAAAATTAATTTCTCTATTTTATTGTATGTCTCTAGTTCGATTACTGATGCTTGACTGAAGTTATTTTTTATTCAAATTTTCATAGTGTTAAGTTTAGTATTTGTATAAAAAGTTTATATTTTCAGAAATTAAATTAAAAGTATTATCAAACAAAAAAAAATCAAATTTTAAAATAATTTTTTTTTAAATACTAAAGAAGTTGATGATTTGACCAATAAATATTAAACCAGATAATAAGTAAAATATGATAGAGAGAGTATTAGAATGGTTATTAATAGTACGAATACAATATGGTAGTGTTTTTATTTTATTATTATTTTTTTATTTTTGGGAAGAGGAAGGGCGAAACCCCATCAAACAAAACAACAAAATCAATCACCACAGACACTAGGTACCCTGATCATGTCTTTCTGGATGCGTGCCGCAAGGTCCGCATTCGAACAGGAAGACAGCAAGGTCAAATTTAGATCCAAAACGCACAATACGATAGTATTGAAAACCATTTCAATTTTACACAAATAATATCATGTTTCTAAATATATGATATTAAAAAAAAATAGTCAATAGTGGATATATACTTACTTTTTTTCACATATATAATATACGTGAATTATATACTTCTAATTAATTGTTTGTTTCACTTAAAAGTGGTTAAATCAAGAGATCGAAATGTTACAATATTATATATTTTACAAAATTACACTTTATACTTTCCCCAAAAGTATATTGGGGATAAAGCATAATATAATTTGAAAAGTACAAAATATAACTTTGTAATGCACAAAATATTGTAAAATTCAATTTATTCAAATTAACCTTTGATACAAAAGCAAATAATTTTAAACCTGATTTACATGTACTCTGATTATTCACTATGCCAGCTGATGAGTTTACCCATATGGACTGGGTTGCCCATTTTGAGAGGTCTACCGATTTACTATATATTTCCTAACGCATTCAACTAATAATTGATTCATAAATGTGATCCACTTCTTTATTATTATTTTTTAAAAACTCTAATTAACCGATATAATCGTGTAACACGAGTATATATATCTCGAGAATACATTAAAAAAAAATATATTAAAAATTGATGATTCAGACTGCTTCGTCAGCCTTCAGATATAAATTACCCAAAATATGATACTTACATTGTACAATTGACAGACACAAGGAATACCAATGTTATCACCTAATAACTAAAGTCGGTGCCATGATAAATGTTACAGTATGCACGTTTAAGTAAGAAGATGTTACAAGATGAATAAATAGCTTTTTTTTTTGAGAGTTAGTAGCTCTATTACATTGTAATATCTGTTCATATACTTTCTCAATCTACTGAAACACAAAGAACCAGTAACGCCTCCACTGAGGCTCGATCTCATAATCTTCCAAATGGAAGTTCAACTCGGGTACCATTAGACCACATAGTCCTGGTAGATGAATAAATAGCTTAAAACAATGGATATTTAATATAGTCTGGATTGAATATATTTAGTATTTCGTCGAAGTTGTATAAATTAAATGTTTTATATAGATGGTATAAAAATCCAATGAAAATAATTTTATACAATTGCGCTAAACGCTAAGCGCCAAGCATCTTGCGCTCAGATAACACTTCTGTCCATTTTCTTGAGAGAGAATATCATATGATCGAATCCCAATAGTGACGTATCAATCGCGACAAATATTAATATGACGAGAAAGAGTTGGATCTATTAATAAAATTTAAGATTATATTTTTGTTAACACTCTTTCATTTAAACATATATATCACACAATATGATTTTTCTAATGTGATGCAACTTTTTTATTTGATTTGTGACTTGTGAGTTCCTTAATACGGAGTATATATTATCAGAAAATAGTTGAAATTTTTCTTTATCATCTAAAACAAAAGTAAAAATATTAAAAAGAGTTGGGCAGCTGGGTCACTATCTTCACTAGGTTTGTTAGACAAATAATTAATGCAGTCATTTAATATTGTTTAATTACTTAGCGTGCGCTCTTTTTGTTTTTGTTTTGGTTTTGTTTTTTGGTTGCTCATAAAACATTACAAATTTCTTTTAACGAATACATTATTTAAACGACAAAAAAAAATATTGTCCCGCGGAACATGATTCTCGTACATAAAAATTATGAATATGATTTTTGCCAATATCTTCTTGATCCAACATATTGCATAAGATCTTTCTAATGAAGTTTATCTATCATGTTTAATTTGTGTGCTATTACACCAGGCCAATTGTTATGTCGTAGAACCGTGTCCACCTTGTAAGGTAGACACGGTTTCAATACGACGTAGTTTGGCAATTTTGGAATAACGGTGCTATTAGTGGCACCGTTTTTCTCCCCCAATCAATTTTTAAAAAAAAAAAATTGTCAAAACAACTCAGCGAGACATTGTGAATATAGAGTTCAAGAATTATAAATATGGAATTCACAAATTATGAACATAGAGTTCTAAAAAATAAAAATTATGAACATAGAGTTCTATAATTGTGAATATAGAGTTCAATAATTGTGAATATGAAGTTCAAAAATTATGAACATAGAGTTTTATAATTAAGAAAATAGAGTTCTGTAATTATGAATATAGAGTTTAATAATTGTGAATATGAAATTCAAAAATTATGAACATAGATTTTCTGAAGACAAACGCCGTTAACGGCGAAAGAAAGCAATTTTCTTTTTAATTGACACGACGTCGTTTTCCATCAAAATGACGCTATTTTGGACGTGGACATGGTTCCACATCATAATTTGCCATATTACACCAATCATTATTGTATAGACCATGGTCCATACAAGTTGTGTGGACCATATTTTTTATACTATAAAATAATGTACATTCAGTATAAAAATAATGTACATTCAGCACAAAAATAATGTACATTATATTCAGGGGATGTACATTATTTTTGTACTGAGTGTACAATATATTATATAATGTACATTTAGTACAAAAATAATGTACATTTAATATATTAAAAATGTACTTTATATTATGGTCCATATGGTCCACACAATAATTTGCCATATTACACAGATAAGGCTTTAGTGTTAAACTCTTAAAAACTATAGTATATTTTTAGTCCCTTAATTTAAAATTAAATGTAGTTCAAACTGGGATTGATTACGTACTGAGCGTTATGTAGCTTTGCCCCTTGACCTTCACATGCTTCTTGAAACTCCGAACAGATTGGAACTTTGTTTTCTTCTCCTAAAGGCAAAATCTCCAATTTCAAATGCCCTTGATTAGCCTGAACATTTAGGAGGATGTCATTATGATTTAAGGAATTTACCTACTTTAGATATATATAGTCTCTACACTATTGCCGTTAAAATTCAAATTTTGATCTCTTTTTTCAAATATTACCTATTATATTACTGAACCATTGAGCTAAGCCCGTGCGGGTTTTTATCTGCTACTCTTGTTGGTGTAATCTCCATTTTTATCTTTTCTTTCTATTGTACAAAAAAGTAAAGTCAAAATATAATAATAAATGGATCGGATAGTAATAGCCTGTCATAAATAAATAAATAAAAAATCATTATTCTAATGTTACCCAATGCATGACAAACAAGGGACAGACATGCATCTTGTGAGCTATTTACTGAGGAAAAACAGTGTCACACACACACAAAAAATCATAGGGGCATACATTTGTCCTTGCAAATGTATTTAAGAGGGTTAGGACTGAGCCTTAGCTTGGAATTCAATTACTTGTGAGTGGGGAGTAGTATATTTTGCTTCTATCTCTTTCCTTTCCCCTTTCTGCATTCCCTCCATTAATTAGGGCTTGTAATGCTTACCCTCTACACAATGTTACCTAGCTCTCACTGTTTTTGTCTTTTTCAAGTTTCTTTTTTTCCTGGGTAACAAGAGAAATCGTAGGTTCTACTCGAAAGTATATACTGAGTAAACCCTGTTTTTATGATTCTAGCCGACAAATTAAAGGACCACAAGAAGGTAAACCAGTCTAGGTTGTCCATAAGCTGACCGACTAGGGAAATGGTAGCCACTACTCGAGAGTATGTACTGAGTAAACCCCGTCTTTATGATCCTAGCCCACAAATTAAAAGACCACAAGAAGTTAAACCAGTCTAGGTTGCCCATAGCTGACCGACTCAAACTAAGAATGTTAGGATTCGAACTCGTGACCTTGTGGTTACAAGTTTGTATCCTTAGTCATCTTGGCTGAGATACTCCATCTTTTTGAAGCTTTTGTTGCTGGGCTTCATCAACCTTCCCCTATAGTCTCACAAATTTAGTGGATATATAGGATGTATCTCCCAATTTATGCATCTACTTTAAAATTCACGATGAAGTGCGGTGTGTGGAATGTAGTGACATATGGTGGATGAGATGACCTGAGTTTCTTCTACCTTATGTAATTACCTTAAAATGAGTATTCTCATATACTTAAAAAAAAATCTTTTAGTTTGTGTATTGATTATCATTTTCTTGCAAGCATACACCATTTTGATTTCCTATACCTAGCATGTGGTCACACTTGAAATAATTCAACAAATATTTGGTGACCTAAATGGGAGGGGGAACTATTAACCATCCTTTAATTAAATGTTTCATGGAGTTCCCTATACTAGGGTTGACCTTTATGTCAAGAGTAATTTTGTGTGGCATATCTTAATCTAATTCTTTGCAAGTAATTTTTTATTTTTTTTTTTGAAAGGTGCAAGTAATTTAATATTTTTTTAATTTAATATAGTTATAATTTTTTTTTTTTTTTTTTACTGTTGATCCCTTGACTATTGTACATGTATTAAAATTTGTCATTAACTATTACTATTTTCAAATTATGTGCATGACTATGTAATTTGTATCACATTTAGTCATGCTGTCCAATTTTCTGGCCAAGTCTTCAGCCAATTATTGTCGAAATTTCAACGAAAAAAATAATATGTTCTAATTAAAAGACTATTTTCGATCAATTATTGTCGGGAAAAAATATTTTTCTAGTTGAAATTCTAGCAATAGTTGACCGGAAAATTAGACGGTAGGACCAAATGTGATACAAAGTACAAAGTCATGCCCCTAATTTAAAAATATTAATAGTCAAGGACCAAATGTGATACAAATTATATAGTCATGTACTTAATTTGAAAATAGTACATCTTATTGCTCTAAAATGCTAAAATTCAAAAAGATGCTCAAAGTAGCTTTTTCGATAAATTTTTTGAGAAAATCATGTTGCATGTAATCAGCTATCAGCTAACAGCTAATTTACCAAATATTTTTCTACAATCAGCTAATGCTATCAACTAATAAAACTCACTACCCAATCAACTAGCAACTATTTACCAAACACCTCTAATATTGTTAAAACTTTGGTGTAAATAACATTGCACTAAAAAAAACATTGTACTAAATGTTAATTATAATACTAAAATCCATATTTAAAGATTTGTTTAATTAACTAGTATGAGATAAGATGTTAGAAATAGTTTATTGTTTGCACCAATAATGGGATTGTTCTTACCACTCTCCCAAGAAGAAATAAAATATTGAGAGGTCAGACCAAGCATTTCTACAATTCACGTAGACCAATTATCCATTCAAAATTGTCCAGTCATACCACTTATGGTAATTTATTCAACTTTTGATACATTGGACATACCTCAATGAACTAAACGAAGTTGACCCCCCTAAAATAGAAAACTATTCTTTAGGGCATTGCATTTGTATTCCACACACGTACCCTCTTTCTTTTTCTTTCTCTCCCATGTTTTTGAATTAATTTAACCTTTTTTTTTTTTTTAACTTAACTAATTTTAAATTTAACGAGTTAGTTATGATGAGATCAAAAGCCATAACCATTGATTTGTCAAGATGAAGAATTAGAATAGGTCCTAATTATTTATTTATTTATTTATTTATTTATTTTTTACAGAGAGATGTTATCACTTGAACTATCCCCTATATATATATATATATATATATATAGGGTCATGCTTACATAGGAATACACATCTAGAAAACTATGAACAACTCATAGTTATAGAAAATAAGTAATCAATGGATATGATTAAAAGTCAACCCCTTAAACCTATGCGCCTAATCAACAATTCAAATCACCCATAAATACTCCGTATCAATTAAGAGGTAAATCTTTACAAACAAAATTTTGACCTTATGTAGAAATAGGTAAGACATCGACAAACTAGGAGCTTCTCTATTATTAAACTCATTCATATAAATAAATAAATTATTATTATTATTATTATAAGAAAATATAATTATTTTTTAAATGTTTGATGCTTTAATTTAGCGAGACAAACACGTGGAGTAGAGGATAACAGAAGAGGGGTGTTGTTTTGTGTCATGAGCGGACTGTGTGCGCCCATGCACAACATCATGTGCACACTACTATATATATTGCTATGTGCATGCTCTAATATTGCATAGCGCACACGTTTACATTGAAATTCATACATACATATCATGCACCACCACCACCAGCTAGGAAAACAATGATAAAAAAAATTATAGTTGATTCACATACCTGACTAGTGCACAAACACATCATTAGATGCAAACCACACCACAAGCAAATGCATACGCATATGCACTATATGCATGCACGACACACTTATACATTGCACTGTACACATTCTAAAATTGCATTGTGCACATGTTCACGTTGAAATGCACACATACACATTTTTACACTACCACTAATAACAAGGAAAACAAGGATAAAAAAACCCCACGAGGAATAGTGCACAATAGTACATTGCCTACTAAAACTACACATAGGTTAATCACAAATATATAAAATATTATACTCAAACGATTTATAATTTAAAAAGTATAAAAATCAACTTGAATCCATAGTTGAAAAAACAGAAACACAAAAGAAGAAAAACAAAAAACAAGATGGAGAAAGTACCCACACATAGGAGAGTACATCAGCAAGGAAATCCTAATTTACTACAAATTCAACTCCTAAACTCAAGCATAACACCCGGATATAATCGTTCCTGCCTTCAAAACAAAAACCAAAACTACCAAAGCACCGCTATGGAAAAAAAGGTAAATAAATATGAAAAATTCATAGCCATACACATACCGAAGATCGACAGTCCAGATTTGTCAACAATTTTCATGTGGAGCGAAAATGGTTTTCATATGATCTTTTATATATATATATATATATATATATATATATATATATATATACACACACACACACACACACACACTCAAACGGTAAATAATTAAAAAAATATATAAATCAACTTGAATCCATAGTTGAAAAAAAAATGCAAAAGAAAGAAAAATAAAAAACAAGATGGAGAAAGAACCCCACACGAAGGACTAAAAAGTAGCATAAAAAAAAACATTACGTATTTTCATATTTATTACAAATTTTAATTTGGTCATGCATTTGACAAGTTTAACAGTACAAATGCTTATAACAAACATGGCACTCAACATTTGTAAAAGTGCACTCAAGTTAGATGCATCATAAAATATTAAAGAATGCACCGTTAAGTTTTGCTCAGTGCACATTGAAAAATTATAAATTTTGTAAAATTGTCACTATATTTGCGTTTGTTTTTAACCCATTGTATATATATCATAAAAAGAAGGGGCAGACACTAAACAATATTTGTATAGTTGCATGTGCAGTGGCACAACTAAGATCCAATATATTTGTGAAAACTTGAAAAGCTGATACACCATAAGGACAAATAGAATGGGGTCTATGGCAGCTGGTGAATAAATGAATCATCAAAATTAAGCATGGCAGGGATACCCAGAACAACCCCCCCCCCCCCCTTCTCCCCCCTGGGGGTGATGATAATAAGGTTTGAATCATATCATATCATTTGATTGCAGAGAAAGCATTTGCTTAGCTTGGTTTGGTGAATCAACAGGTTTGGTGTAAGTTGAAACACCACAGGGTGGATTTTGGACTTGTCGACAAAATGAAACATGTGCCTTTCTCTGCATTCTTATCAAATGAAACTTCCCTTCCTTTTTCTTTTTCATTTTTTTTTTAATACAGTTGAAAACGACATAACCACTACCATCGCTCACGACATAATACAAAGTGCATTGACCCGTTATATGTTTCATATTTATTTTTTGAAAAAAATCATAATTGAAGAGTGAAATGTTCTTGTATTTAACGCAATTTCAATGATTTTTTTTGATAGAAGGCCAAAATTGGTCATATCACAATAATAATAGGACAAAAAAGGAATGTTTGATTAAAAATGACTAAAAGTGGACGGTCACCTATAAATATAGGAACAAAAATGAAATTAACTCTAAATGTATTTAAAAAAAAAAAAAAGAAAAACAATTTTTTACTTTGAGAATCTTGGATCATCATGTATTGCAATGTTCGTGAATAGAATCTATTTTAATAGAAGATGATGCATTTCAAGTACAGTTTTCTTTTCTTTTCTTTAATTTATCATTTTCAAGTACTATACAACGTACTTCTAGCATCATTAATAACAAATAAACAAAAATAAAAAACAAATCGGATCTTAGCTAGGTTGATTTAATTTCCATTCGGGTTGGACACCACACATTGGCATATATAAGGCATTGCATGTGACACAATTGAAGTGTCCCACATACTTGTATGATTATCCTATTTTATCTTTTATTTTAAAAATGAAAATACAGAGTTTATTTTTTTATTATTATTATTATTCTTTTTTGGAGGCTAGAAAATGCAGAGTTTAATATCATCTATCACTAACAGACGTATTTATTAATTACGTAAAAAAAATTAAGTTAATGTCTACTGACACAATCAATGTTCTCTACTGAGGCCCAAAAGTCAATACCGACTTCATTAGGCTCAAACTCATGACCTCTCACTTGAGAGAGTCACTTTATGCCGCTTCAATCGTTATATCGTGCACTAGGGCGCACAATGCATTGTTCGTCCTGCTCAGTCCAAAAAGACGTTGTTTTGTTAAGTTGTGTAGGGAGTTGATGCGACGGGGTTTATGTGTATTCTGTTATACAATTATGTACATTCTATTATACAATTATGTATATTTGAAACAATAGATTTTTTTTTAAGAATTAAGAGTGTATGTATATTATGTTAAGAGTTTATGGGTATTATGTATTATGTTAAATTATGTGTATTATCCTTTAAAAAATGACTATGTGTATTCTGTTATACAATTATGTACATTTTATGTACAAAACGACGTCGTTTTGGGCCAGGGCGCACAATGCATTGTACGCCCTGATACACGATATAATTTTCCATGCCGCTTGACCACAAGATCTCTGGCTTTTCATTCATGATATATGTTTTCACATAGTTGTCTGATCTCAAATCTTTTTACCTTCTTAACTGGGCTTACCACAATGCATTAGAGCAACTCCCGTAATTGAGTTATTTTTTAAAATTTTTTGTGGACACTCATTGTCAAGTTGGATTGTTGCAAGTTTTAAAACTATTATAAATATTTTATACTGATGACCATTAAACTATGAGAATTTTCATTTGCTTTAGCCTTTAATCCATTGTTTATGTTGTGTATATGAAAGGTTGAAGTGAAGAACAAAAAAGAAGAAAAGGCAAAAGAGGAGGCCACAACGCATGCTACAACACAGGTTGTGGTGAACGTTGTGAAATTCCAGAGAGTTCAATGCAAAACAGAGCCATTCACAACGCACGTTGTAAAAGTCCTTGTGAGATTCCAAAAAGTTCAACGCCATCCACAACGAGTGTTGTCAGAATCGTTGCAAAATTCCAGTGAGTTCAACGCACCAACAACGAGCGTTGTTGAGTTCGTTGTGGAGGTGACGAAAGGTTCAACAAGGGTTACAACGCACGTTGCCAAAAGGAGGAAAATGAGGTGAAATTTCCAGAAACATCAACGAGATCCACAACGCACGTTGTGGAATTCGTTGTGAAATTCCAATAACATCAACGAATGCCACAACGCGCGTTGTGGAGTTTGTTGTGAAGCAAGCCGAGAGGACAACGAACTCGACAACACACGTTGTCAAGTTCGTTGTGAGTCTAGATAGCAGGGTTCGGAAATAAAACCCCCCAAAACCCGTCATTCTCTCATTCACTCCATCACAACGCACCAAACTCCTCAAGCAACGAAAAGGTATTCATCTTCCTTCAAAGTTTTATCATCTAGTTGAGGTTTCAAGGTTCAAAAGCTACAAAAATGTCTCAACCAACCGGAGGTGACCTTCTTAAACATCAAAACTCCATTAATGAAGTTCAAGTTTTCTCTATCTAGGATTGAGAATGCTAGACCACATCTTGTATGAAGTTTAATGGTTGCAATTGCTAGAATAGATTAGTTGTTCAATTTGAGACATGAATTTGTGGTTGATTTATGATTAAATGCCATGCTTGATGAATTTATAATAAATGCATGAACCCTAGATGGAAATTTGGGGAAATTTTGTGATTAAATTGCATATGTCTCTTGTGATGAGAAATTGATTATGAAAAACAACAATTGCATGCTTTGTATGGCCAATTGCACATAATGTTAGTGAATGCTAACACAAAACCATGAATGACACACACCCACTTGTGAAATCTTCCATTGATTGTTTGGAGAAGATGAAGTTGACTATTTGACTTTGTTAAAATTGAACATGTATTGTGAAATTTGATGATTGTGCTATAATGTAGTCTTCTTTGTCAAACTTTTGTGAAGGGAAATTGACCAAAATATAGGGGAGACTATGGCAAAATTTTTGTAAAATTTGGTCACCCATGTGCTATATTTTCGAAATTAGGAAGGGGGGAAACAAGTGAGAAGTGTTATGCTAGTGTGTGGCATATTTCTTTGATTGTTATCATGCATAATTGTGAAACTTATATTTTGTTTTGAGCATGTAGGACCATACAAGAAGAGACGAAAAGAAATGGCACAAAAGACGAAGCATGACCTCGTTACTTCTAGCTGTGTTCAAGAGGACGACTCTAGCAGGAGGAAGAGTGGTTCGCTGAGGATGAGCAAGAAGAAAGGGATCAATTAGCCGGGACAAGGAAGCTAAAGTTAAAGGCGGAGCAGTTGGCCGCGGTTTAGGAGCTACGGAGACTCAAGGTGTCCGGGGGTAAATACTTCGACATGCCGAAATTGGACTCCTTCGGTTGTAGGGAGCAAGTGGCCAACCTAATTGACCACCCACAATGGAGCGTCATCTTCGAGATGAGGGGTAACACTTATATGCACCAGTGGTGTATGAGTTTATTGCCACCCTCGACTTCAAAAAGTCCAACTACAACAACAACAACAAATCCGTCACGTTTACTCTTTTTGGCAAGGAGTATTCGGTGTCAGTTAATGAGTTGGGACTTTATGTGGGAGCCCACACCAAAGAGGAGATTCAGTCAAGCTACTTTGAGCGTTTTCGCACCGACTTCGACACGGACCAAGAAATGAGGAATTTTTGGAGAGAAATCTCGGATGGGAGGAACTTTGACCCCAACAACACCAATTCCAAAGCCATAGCACTCAATGAAATGAGGGCTATACGATATGCATTGGCGGTGACATTCACCGGGAGAAAATCTAACTTGCACAAGGTCTACCGTGCCGATCTCTTCGATCTTTAGAGCATGAGAGAAAACAAAAACATCAATATGGGCGTGCAAGTGAAGAAATGGCTTAAAGCCCAATGCACCGAAAAATGTCCCACCATCTTTATTGGTCCTCTTGTAACAAAGTTGATTTTTGGCCTAGGGTTGCAAGCAAAACTTAAAAGACAGCAAAGGGTTGGGTCCATGACCACCCTCACCATTACGGATTTCATGAAGGCCAAGATGACCTGAGTAGTTGGAGAAGAGACGGAGGAAGAGGCCAACCCGTTGCCACCACCGGAAGAGCATGCGCAACCGTCGCCTATGTATGAGGTCACCGATGACATCCCTCAAGTCTACAATTGGGCGTCTATGCGGGTGTTGACCTATCAATTTCACCAAGAAAACATGGCGATGCACAGGGCGCACGTGCGAGAAATAGAGGAACTCCGTGTAACACCCTAAAATTTAAAACTTTCGGAACTTATGAAACAAGGGTAGTATTATCATTAAATCCCAAAACAGAGCATACTAAATATGAGAGTTTGGCGTGCTATGCCACATCTGAGCTGGAGAACTCAGAGGCACAGGCTATACTAGCTAAATATCCTCAAAGCAATGTCAATACATCATCATGGCACGCAGGCCGAAAGGAAAACTATCTATCTAAGCCTTGGTCCTCTAGCGCGCTCCGGAGCTACTCATCTGTGCCTGAAAGCCAAATAAATCTGTTCAGCGAATAATGCTGGTAACCCACTCCAACGCGTTGAAATACGATATATATATATATATATATATATATATATATATATATATAAACCATTTTGAAGCCGGAAGATATATACTTAGGAGACTCTAGCTTTAAAGACCGAGAATAGACTCAACAAGTAGGGACAAGCACGTTCAACAGTTATAATCATGTATATAAAGATACTAGCATTTATCCTAAGGTCACAAGATCATTTTACGTCATTCATATCATTATTCAATCATTATCTCAATCATATAAGCACACTTTAGTGGTGCAGCAGGACCCTTCACGCGCCCATACACGAAGCGCCAGCGCATATAGCTCTGGCATGGCCCCGAAGCACCCTGCCTGTACCGCAGCACAAGGGGTCGATCGCAACCGACCGATGAACCGCAGCTCATCATAATGTTTGATCGCAACCAAACAGTGGACCACAGCCCAAAAGTGTATTTCTGATCGCAACTAGATTATGAACCGCAGCTCATGTAAAACGTTTGATCGCAACCAAACGGTGGACCGCAGCCCTATATAATATTTATATACCTGACCGATCGCAACTGGCCTGGTTAACAGTTGATATGGTTCTCAACCCATCCAACTGCCCGTATAGCCAATTTGTTGCAACCAAATTGGGGTATCATGCACACATAACACATAGCAAACACATGCAACCCACAGTGGCACATTGGGAAAGGGGAGAAAACGTATAAATAAACTTATGCGTGGTCATCCACATACTAGGAATAATCCTAAGGGGTTCATACATCTTTCGCATATGTCAACGGGATACCAATTCAACTAGCATGCAATACATAAGATTCTTTTATCCTACGAATGGTACCCGAAACATCAAACTAGACTCAGGCACGATAAACGGAGTTCGTTGGGACACCATGAGGGTCGGGGAAACATCAAACGGGGAAACCACCATCCCACATTGGGAGAAACCAGCAGGTGGAGGACCACCCGCCGGTGGCGAGATGCTGGGCAGCGGGTGCCCGGCAGGCAGTCGCCTGCCCGCCGGCTGCCCGCTACCGGCGATGCCCTTAGGGGCAGCGGGTAGGTGGCGGGTTCCCCTACCCCCACCTATCCCCCACTGACTCTTTTCAATACTTGGGTCCCGGGATCTTTTGTGGAACCCGAAACCATGTTTAGACACTTTTACACGCAAACGATGACACCGCGTAGTCAAATAACGGATCAAAACCAAGAACCACATTGAACACATCCTAACATGACTTCTAAACATAATCAACACCCGAACAAGCGAATTCCCACCCTAATATACCAAGAATATCACCATACGAAATTCACGATTCAACCTAGGGCTAATCATATTTAAATCACAAAATCATACTTTATCTTTAGAATCAAGAACATCAAGATTTATCAAGAATCAACACACAATTATCAAGATCCTCTTATAATCATCAAGATTATCACATAAGATCATCTCATCAACATCAAGACCATGTTGTAATCATCATAAAAGATTTATCAAGACACAAGCATAAAATAAGGAGCCAAAGAAGAAGATTATAGCAAGGAAAATAGGTTTTGTTGAGACATGGGTTACCTCTTAGCCTTAATTAGAATCCTTGGCTATAAAGGGTCTTTCTCTAAGATCTCCTCTTCTTGATTTCTCCTATGGGAATTCTTGGGAATTCTTGTGTGGTGAAAGCTATTGTGGTGTGAGTTCTAGGTGCATCCTATGTCCTTATATATATCTAAGAGTCCTAATTAGGGTCTGAATGATATGGATTTACTAATTATATTCCTTATAGGACTAAGGGTTTGGTTTAGGGATAAGGGTCCATGGCTTATGGTGGACCCTTCCTAATTAATTAAGGGAATTTAATCCTCTTTTTAAGGGTAAGTGATTAAATAATTAGTTTGGGTTAGAGGCCGTAACACGGGGTGTTACACTTCGGGCTCAATTCAACCAACAATTCCACCCCTATCCTCCAAACGAGTGAAGTCGTGCAATCCTATCCCCAAGGAAGAAGAAGAAGAAAATGGTTCCAATTCAATGACATTGACACTATAAAGCTTGGACAATTTGCTACATTCATTTCTTTACTTGCTTGATTACACTTGATACTTTATTTCTATTTTGCTTGCATTTACATTTGAATACTTTTATTTCTAGTACTTTACTTTTAATGCTACTTTTATTGCTTTTTGCTTCATGTTTGATTGTGATGGATATATTAGGAACGGGCTCGGGGCTAACCGACCGAGAAGGCGTGGTGCAAGGGGCCAAGGTCGACCGCGGCCCGGCCAAGGTCGACCTTGGCAGGGGGTCTACTTCGACCCGTCGGCCACGGCTGGGGCCTACCTCGACCCAGGGGCAGAAGGCTGCCCCGGGTCCCTGCGTGGACTCGGTCAAACCGTGATCCAACCGCCCCACGAGAATAGGGTGGGCGGTTGGGAGGTTAGCTAATATAAAAAGGGAGATCATTGTCTTGTTTAGGACATCTATTATCTGGTCTTATCATTACATGCACCTTGTAATTCTACTACAAACATTATCAAATATCAATACAAAAGTTGTCCCCGTGACACACATTTATCGCCTTTATTACCGCATTGTCCTAGTTCTATTATTATCGGGTTTAGTAATTCGGGCTACCCTAAATCCATCAGATTGCTTGCTTATAAGCTTTGCATGATTATCTTGATGCATGTAGTAGTTAAACATCTCTATATTCATAATTTTCATGAGGGACTATTCTAGGTTTTTATGTTCTTTTACATTGTTTACTCATCTAATTGAAAAATACAAAAAAAAAAAAAAATAATAATAATACAAAAGAAAAAAAAAAAGAGAATAAGTAGTAGTAAATAGCTTTCGTATCCCAATTGTGAGCCATGCTGGTGCTTATATTCTTATGTTACTAACAAAATTTTGTGAAGCTTTCTATTGGAAGGGGCAAAGACATATGATTCTCAATAAGGGATATGCACTACATTTGGTGATAATTTTCTATCCCTTGACTTTTGCACCCTTATGATTCATTTTTAAAGTGTGGAAAGAAATTTGCTTTGAATTGCACATGCTTGGATGACCACTTATTCATTCACAAAGGATTTAGATTTTCTTATGCACCCAAGTCCTGGTAAAAATCTTAAAGTGTGGAAAAGGGACATGCACTTTTGCTTGAGACCGTTTTTTTTTTTTTTTTTTTTTTTTTTTCGTTTTTTCCACTTAGACTTCAAAGTAACATCTAGGACGATGTTCATTTTAAAGTGTGGAAAGGAAAGCACGTTGTGCTTAAATGTCTTTTGTTGCTTAATTGATTCAATGGTGTTTGATTGGCAAGTGTGTTGGATATGAAGAGTGTGTTGTTGCTCATATCATGTGATTAATATGATAGTGATGTGCCCGTACAAAAAAGTTTTTATTCTTGGAATATCCTTTGGAAGTTACATTTTCTTACACCCAAGTGAGGAATTGCATAGAAAACCATTTAGGTTTACATTTGATGCATGCTTGTATGAATTCACCTCCGATCTTGCTTAGACCTTGGTAAACGATCACTCGAAGTGGGAGTGTATACTCTCCAACCTTGGAAAGATAAAAAAGAAAAAAAAAAAAAAAGAAGCAAGATCGAAAGTGAACTTAATCTTGGTAAGGTATGGGGCAAAAGGTGAGCCTTATTGGTGAGAATTGAGTGAAAATTCCCCTAATCCCAAAGAAAAAGGCAAGAGATGAAAGAAGTAGGGGAATGACGATGAGAAAAAGGCAAAGACCAAAAACAAATGGTCATCCCATGAGATAAGAAAAGAGGTGAGCCATCTCGCTAGGATTTTGGGGCAATTCCATTGCATTGTTTTCGAAAAAGCGTAGAGATCTACGTGAAGTCGGATGTCTCAATAGCGATGTCCTAGGAGATGATGAAGAGAGAGTGGAGGGAAGCCACCTTACCGAAAACCGGGCACCCATAGCACCGATCTTCGAAAAAGCATGGAGCTCCATGTGAAGTCGGGTCGCTCGGTAACGATTCTGTGAGGATGAGAAGAAAATAGAGCCCGTCTAAGCCAAAATGGCGGGGAGTGGTCCATACCGAACCATTCACTTACTTTTTGTAAAGGACCTTGGCGATATAAGGATGTGGTTGGTTGGATTGTGCATATCGTTCCCACTAGTGAGATCGGCTTTAGGCTTTTGCAAGATGAGAGGTGAATACCAATTTTGGATTGCATGCTTGATGATTGGTGTGAGAGTGTACCCTCTGTTTTAATTTTACTTTTTGATAGGAGTTTTTGCTTCCTTAGTATATTCCTTGAGTTGCAATAGTAGGGGTACATGACTAGCATATTTATTGCATGATATGAGGGACTTCACCCCCTCCGTTGGATTAGGCACTTATCTTGATTGACATTGGATGAATTAAATTATCATTAAGCTTTGCTTGAAGGTATCTTTGACACTTATATGATCATGGGTGATTAGAGCTTGCTTGAGGACAAACAAGAGTTAAAGTGTGGAAACTTGTGATAAGTGTCAAAGACCTAGTTTTAGGGTCTCAATAGGGTGTATTTTGAGCTAATTATGATCCTTTGTGCACCATTTCTAGGCCATTTAAGCTATGATTGTGCATTATGCTATAAAATACCACCACACTTTGTATTTTGTCCTTTTGTAGGAAGTTTTGGCTTAAAACGAGGTGAAGTGGCACATCCTGGAGCAAAGTGGGACAAGAAGACCAGCCGAGGCCAAACTGGGAGTAGGCAACACACGTTGTGACATGCGTTGTGGACAAATAGAAAGTTCCACGCACGGCACAACGCGCGCTGTGTGAATGTTTGAATCGCGAAATAAACCGGACAACGCACGTTGTCCGGTGCGTTGTGGAACGCGTTGCGGCCTCCTTAAGGAATTAATGAAGGGGAAGGCTATTTAAGACATTTTTAGATTCATTTTTAGGAGAGCTAGTTAGAATTTCAGATTGGGAGAGAGTGGTTTCAAAGGCTTTTTTACCTTCCGAAAGATCTTCACCTTCCGAGAGCCCTTACCTTCCGAGGGCACCAAACTTCCAAGAAGGAATTTCTTTACTCCTCGAGTTTTACTTATTAGAAGGATTTTATTTTTTTCGAAAAGAGTTATTCCTTATCACTTATTTGATCTTTTCCTTTTGGTTTTTTACCTCTCAGATCTTACAACATTGCAAAATTGTTGTCCGCACAATGGGGCATGAACCAACATTGTGATTGGTGGATAGTGCAACCACACATACTATCCTTACGGATAGGAGGTTTTTCCGTACCTTGAACAAATATAATCAAGTAGTAATATTACTACCATTTCTAACGATGAGGTACAAATAGTGCGTGGGCTCCAAAAGAGCATCCATCATCGTCCCTAACGGTATAGAGCTACTAATTGAAAATGCTTTGTTGTACCCTCAATCTAAACGAACCTTGCTGAGTGTCAAGGATATTCGATCAAATGGTTTCCATATCGAAACCAAAACTAAGAACAACGAGGAATTCTTAATCATGACTCAGTTGATCACTGGTGAAAAACGAGAGGTTGAGGAACTTGCCTCCTTATCTTCTGGGTTATATTATACCTATATACAACCCAGTAATTCATGTGTTGCACTAACCATGAAACTCAAAACTTCACATTCTTTTCAATTGTGGCATGACTGTCTGGGTCATCTTGGGCAGAATATGATGGGTCGGATTATATCTAATTCTGCTGGACATAACCTGTTAAGATCTCATATACTTTCGCCAAATATGTTTACATGTGTTGCTTGTGCAAAAGGTAAATATATTGTACACCCGTCACGTACTGAGGTCGGACATGAATCACCTATATTTCTGCCGAGATTGCAGGGCGACATTTGTGGACCAATTAGTCCACTTTCTAGACCATTTAGATATTTTATGATCCTCATTGATGCTTCCACCCGTTAGACTCATGTTAGTCCACTGTCCACGAGAAACAAAGCTTTCGCTAAATTTGTTGCGAAAATTATTGAGTTGAATGTCTAATTCCCAGATTATCCTATTAAATCAATAGGAATGGATAATGCTGGAGAATTCACGTCAACGGCTTTCAATGATTATTATATGACCTTGGGCATCAAAGTGAGGCATCCTGTACCTTATGTCCATACTCAGAATGGTCTGGCTGAATCTCTGATTAAGCGTATTAAATTAATCGCTAGACCATTATTATAGAAGTCCGATTTACCGGTTTCATGTTGCGGACATGCAGTATTACATGTTGTAGCTTTAATACAAATCCAACACACTGCATATCATGATTATTCCCCCTTGCAACTACTACGTGGTGTATACTTAACATTTCCCAATGTTTCATTACAAAGTCGTAAACATTCTTTTGCTCGTCGGTCAATTGTGTTAACAATGTTTCATGCTCTGTTTTCAACGATTCCTTGACATACGCTAAACTCTTCGGCTATCAACATGTTTTCACTCAAACCCATGCTAGTTTTATCTAGAATTGGCATTTATGGAAAGTCCTTCAGGCTCTTCCCCACAAAGATAGCAACTTCTCCAACTTCACCAGAGCAAACTGTTTTTATCTGAATCCAATAACATCAACTCTTAAAAGGAAAAAAAAAAAAAAAGAAGGAAACCTAAAAAACAAAAATCAGTTTATTTATAAATAATGAAAAGCAAATAACAAAGTCAAATAAATAGATTGGAGTCAACTAAATATCATTGATTCAATATTGAGTAGTGACGAAAAATAGGAATAGGAATTTTAATATTATTATATTTTTAATATTAAATAGATTGCCCAGTATAATATTTGTTGTTATAATTTATATAATGGTATATCGATTCAAATATTCTTAAAATTTAGTATTTTCACCCGTGAGTCGCACAAAATTGATTTGTTATAATATTTTAAAAGTATTTGAATCGATATACAATTATATAAATTATAACAACAAATATTATATTGTGCAATTTATGAAATGACTTGGATCGATTATGTTTTTTGATGTTATCCTTGCTGGAATTCAAGCAAATAATTGCCCAATTACCATGCGATGCACGGATAAAATTTTTTATTATATATTTAGATAATAAAATTAAACATGAAACTATAAACAATTCTAATATTTGAAAATTTACATTTATTTGATTATAAGAGTAATGCAAAAGTATCACTCAATTAATTGAATAATATATGACTCGTTTGTCTGTAATTATCTTAAAAAATCAATATGTAATGTGATTTATGTAATTATATTATTACTAAAATAAATAGGAGAAAAAAGGATAAATAATTTAATTATAATTATTATAAAAATAAATCCAACGATTGTTTAGCTTAATTACCATAATAATTATTAGTCAATTATACTTTTATACCTTTAAGTATATTCTTTTTACCATATTGCCTTTACTTTTTTTTTTTTCTTATCCTCTATATATGAATGAATTAATTGTAATTATTATATAAAAAAATCCAACGATCCATTTTTAATTGTAATTATATACTAATATTCTTGTAATTATTAACTTAATTAACCCAACAATTATTAATCAATTATATTAATATTTGTGTAATTAATCTTTTAATTACTATAATAATTATTAGGTAATTATACTAATATTGTGAAATTATTCTTTTATACATTATATATATATATATATATATATATATATATATATATATGTAGATTATCATAAAATTAATTAAAAAAAAAATCTAAAGACCCATGTTTAATTGTAATTATACTATTATTAAGATAATTATTAACTTAATTACCAATAATAATTATTAGTCAATTATACTAATATTTGTATAATTATACTTTTATACCATAAGTATATTTCTTTTCACCATATGACCTTTACTTTTCTTTCCTCCTCCTCTGTGCAACTCTTTCTTCTTAGTTTATTTCCTTTAGTATTCTTTAATTATTTTTAAATTTTATTTTTTGTATTTAATAGAATTTTTAGTATAGTTTCTAAATATTTAAGTTTTATAAACTAACACTAAACTTAATATTATGAAAAATTAGATTAAAAACAACTTTAGTCAAGTCTCGTTAAATGAACCAAGACACATAAAATGGAAAGGATGAAGTATTATATAGTGCACAAGTAAAAATACCATAATAATTATTAGGTATATATTTTATGATAATTTATTTTCCTTGATATCACCAAATTCTTTTGTCCATCAAATCATTGATCTTAAAATTGTTCTATTATGAACCACATTAAAGCTACGCCAAAGTTGAGAAAGTCAAGTGTCTAAATTAAAAGTCGAGGACCAATTTAAAAAATCGCAATAGTCAGAGGACCGTTGCTGGAATTAACTCTATAATTACTGTATTAGTATTATTTTAGTATACAATTATTACCTTTTTATTTTAATTTTTATTTAAATTTAAAACATTTAAAATTTGGCGGGGGCCCCGCCAAAGCCCATGGACTTAAGGCGGGGCGGCCTCCCTCAGGCCCGTATTTTGGCGGGCTTTTTAGCCCGCCCCCATCATATGACGGGCTTTGCAAGGCCCCGCACCACCGGCCCGTTTTGACAGCTCTAGCTGTGAACATTCATTTTCGCATTTTTTCTTTCAATTTATGCAAATACAGTGAGAATACTGAAGCGATAACAATCTCTGGTAACAATTGACGATATAAAGCTAACGCCAGTATGGTTCCTGAATGGAGTATTAATCTTTAGGAATGATTGATTTTCGGGATGAAAATACTACTCTAATGAACTAGGCAATTTTCCTTATTCGTTGCAGTTGTATTGTTCTTTGCAAGTATTTTTCTTACCCCTGGAGATAAAGGCTTGCCTGATAAAGAAAAATGTTAGAATATAAATTTTACCTGATTGGAAAGTCAAGCTCCAAATTGCTCTTCCTCGATCTTTTGTTTCAGTCTTAGTGATGAGTGTTGGGTTTTGGGCTATATTTATATGTGATTTAGGAGTGTTTGAGTACAACATGGAGTTGGGAGATTGAGTTTGATTTTAACTAGGTTTATCAGTGTTGTATGGAATTAGGTTTCTTCTATGTGATTGCCGGAAGATACAGGCCGGGGAATTAAGCATGCATGTTTTTAAGATTTGTTTATTTAAATCTTAATAATTCAGCCAGACTATTGAGTTTTAATGGGAGTTTGAAATTTAGTAAAGTTAACAGAGAATTAACGGAGAATTATTATACAACTAAAAATGGAGAATATAATTTTTAACGGGAAAAGGAATAATATAATATTGTTGAATAGAAATATGAATTTTAATATTGTTGTATTGTATTATGCATAGGAATTTTAGTGTAGAATTATAGTACGAATATGAAAGTAGGAAACAATATATTCTATTAGGAATTGTATTACACTATTTTATTTATAATATTAGAATAGAAATTTTAATGTAGAATTGTAGTACGAATAGGAAAGTAAGAAACAATACATTCTATTAGAAATTGTATTACACTATTTTACAATATTACACAAATCTTAATAATAAGACTGTTTTGGGCGGGAAGTTAAAATGGAGGATTTTGTTTTTATTATATAGCATAGAAGTATAGATAGTATAGATATAGATTAATATGAATATAAGGAAGGTTTTGCAAAAAAAAAAAAAAAAAAAGAATCGGTTATTAATAATTTAGATTAAATTACAAGGCGTTATTTTATTATTAATCAAATGAATATAAAGAAGATTTTTCCAAAAAAAAAAAATTTGAAAAAGAATCGGTTGTTAATAATCTATACTCTATACTATTATTAAAAACAAAATCATTCATTTTAAATTCCTGCCCAAACACTTAATAATTATAATTAGGTTAGCAGTAACAAAGGAAAAATGAAAAAAAATCCGTAATTCGAGAAGTCATAATATTCTAAAATTATTTGTACGCGTTATTTTACTATTAATGTAATGAATATAGCTCAAATTTAACCAAACACAAAAATCTAACATTCCCAACAATTTAAGGGTCCGTTTGGAAAGCAGGAAAATGACTTCTGGAAAATGTTTTCTAGAAAATGAGTCATTTTCCAGAAAACATTTTCCTTTCCAGTGTTTGGTTGCATTTTGGAAAACTGTTTTTGTGTGTTTGGTTCATTTTATGGAAAATGAGTAGAATTGTATAATTAAACATTTTAATTATTTTATTTAGAATATTACAACATGTATAATAATATATAATAATATAATATTAATTTTAAATATAATAAAAAATAGCTAAGTTTTTTAAAAAAAAAAAAAAAACTAATAATATATCAAAAATATTATGGTGGTGGTGGTGGTGGAGGTGTAGTGGTAGTGGTGTTATTCGTTATATAATAATAATAATAATAATAATAATAATAATAATAATAATAATAATAATAATAATAATAATATAATAATAATAATAATAATAATAATAATAATAATAATAATAATAATAATAATTGGTGGTGGTATGACGGTGGTGGCAGTGGTGGTGGCGGCGGCGGTGGTATGGTGGTGGCGACGGCGGTGGTTGTGGTGGTATGGTGGTGGTGGTGGCGGCGGCGGCGGTGTGATGGTGGTGGCGGTTGTTGCGGTGGTATGGTGGTGGTGGCGATGGTTGCAGTGGTATGGTGGTGATGGCGGCGGCGGTGGTATGGTGGTAGTGGTGGCGGGGACGGTGGTTGCGGTGGTACGGTGGTTGTGGCGGCGACGGTGGTTACGATGGTATGGTGGTGGTGGTGGCGGCGGCGGCGGTGTGATGGCGGTAGTGTGGTGGTGGTGGCGATGGTTGCAGTGGTATGGTGGTGATGGCGGCGTCGGTGGTATGGTGGTAGTGGTGGCGGCGACGGGGGTTGGTATGTTGGTGGTGGCGGCGACGGTGGTTGCGATGGTGGCGGCGGTGGTGTGGTGACGGTGATATGTTGGTGGTGGTGGCGGTGGTTGCGGTGGTATGGTGGTGATGGCGGCCGCGGCGGTATGGTGGTAGTGGTGGCGGCGACGGTGGTTGCGGTGGTATGGTGGTAGTGGCGGCGACGGTGGTTGCGGTGGTATGGTGGTGGTGGTGGCGACGGCGGCGGTGGTGTGAAGGTGGTGGTGTGCTGGCGGTGGTATGGTGGTGGTGGCGGCGGCGACGATGGTTGCGGTTGTATGGTGGTGGTGGTGGTGGCAGCGGTGGTGGTGGTGGTGGTGGTGGTATGGTGTTGGTGGTGGTAGTGGTTGCGGTGGTATGGTGCTGGTGGTGGTAGTGGTGGTGGTGTGATGGTGGCGGTGGTATAGTGGTGGTGGTGGCGGCAGTAGTGGTGGTGATGGACTGATGGTGGTGTGATGTTGGTGTAAAAGTTGGAAAATGACTTCCCCCCAAAAAAGGGGAAGTCATTTTCCTCCAAAACAAGCTTATTTTCCAAAGTCAACGGAAAATGATTTCCGTTGACTTGATTTTCCAGACACATCCAAACAATGGAAACTTGGAAAATGATTTCCAGAACTCATTTTCCAGGTTTCCAAACACACCCTAATATTCCCTAATGTAATATAATATTCCGTGAACCAAACCGCCTCATAGCTTTCACATTTTCTACTATACTAATAAGAGCCCAAGAGAGTTAGGTCTATAATGGGTAGAAAAAATGGCGGTCAAATTTTTAATTAAATGAATGACTCAGATTGATTAGATTTTAATTTTTCCTTTAGATTCCCTAATTTATCCTAAATGAATATGATTTTCCGTTAACTTTTCCGTTAAATATTATCTTTTCCGTTAATTTATGTTAGTTCACCGTTAACTTATTCATTGATTGCAATAAGAAAGGTCTTAGGTTCGAACCCCATCCCAATCAAAGTTGGCATAATTAGTACTCTATTTTACTCTTATTAAATTAAATAATAATTTAGTAGCTAAAACAAAAAAATAATACATATGAATTTCTTTATTTTAGAATTATGTATCTACAATGTCTTTATTCAAAAAAAAAAATATACATTATCAATAAATTAAATAAGAGAAATAATTTCATTAGTTATATTGTCTTTATTTTTCTCGAATATAAAAATTCCTTACATTCAAATTAATCAATTGATTATATTCGCTACATTATTGTCCCTACAATGTCTTTATTAAAAAAATATTCATTAGCAATAAATTAATTAAGAGAAATAATTTTATTAGTTATATTGTCTTTATATTTCTCTAATGTAAAAATTCTTGAGGGATTTGTTTTATTAATACCATGAAAACATTAAAAAAAAATATAATTAATAAAGTCAATCATATTAACTACTTGAGGGATTTGTTGATAAAGAGAGTATTCAAATCACAACAAATTGAAGTGAGAACTACCTTGCAATGTCTTTGTTTAACAATCAAGAGTTAGCAGTTAGCGCTCGGATTATATTAGCGGATTTGACCAGTAAATTATATCAACGGTTGGTAAAAAGATATTTGAAAAAATTAACTGTTTAGATTAACATGTAAAATGACCTAAGGGTATACATATATTTAATAATAATAATAATAATAATAATAATAATAATAATAATAATAATAATAATAATAATAACAACAACAACAAATAATAATAATAATAATAGTTTTAGAAAAATAAAAAAAATATAATTAAGCCAATCATATTAACTACTTGTCATATTTATTGACAAAAGAGTATTCAAATCACACAACAAATTGAAGTGGGAAACTACCTCGCAATGTCCTTGTTTGGCAATCAGCAGTTAGATCTTCAATATTACTATATATTTAATATTTTATGCCCTAATTTTTATTTGCTCTCCCTTATGTCCCGTATTTGGTTTCAACCATACCTATATAATTATTTTATTGACAATTATAATCAATCTTGACTATATTATCTTGCATTTGTAAACTTAGAATTACCTATTTAAATACGCAAATTCAACATTCAATTATTTATGCATAAACAATTCTCATATAATCTTGCCTCGATATACTTTAAAGTATTTATTTAAAAAAAAAGTATTAGACATTATCTTAAAAAAACTATATGTTTGACAAGATGGACGCCTACTTTGGACCGTAAAAGTGTTGTGTTTGGACTAGCCAATATCATGCATATCTTTACCCTATGTGTTATCCTGGCCTTTTGTCTTGGATGTCCAATTTTTATCATGCATATTTGAATTGTTTTCATTTTTGTCCCGGAATTATTACATCACTTTCATATTTAGTCAACAAGTATTATTTTTATTATTTGTTTATGCGTAGCTTTCATTTTTTGCTACATTTTTAGAAGAATACAATCAGAATGCGTCACATTTCTTATTTGAAATCATCCATCGTTACTCGAAAAGCACCAAAGTGTTCAAAATTAAACCATCATGGCTCTTTTGAATTAGGAATGTGATGAGTTCGGGTTGTTTTCTATCAGACATTTGGTCAGATCACTCATATGGACTAAACGTGATAGACAAAAAGGTCATATATCAAGTGTGACAAAAATAATACTTGATGACTAGATGTGAAACTGTAAAAGTAGCCTATCAGTCATGAGATTAAAAGTGAAAATAATATTCTTTTAAGCAAAAGCGTACATTTTGTTGTTGAGTCTCAAAATTAGATTGACTCGATTTACTTCCTCATAGGTTCAAGATATATAGTTTGACGAAGCTGGAAAACTTGGACTATCTTACAAAAGAATATTGTAAGAAGAAGATTTTGTATGGGAATCTTGAGATTAACATATATGTATGTATGTATGTGTAGATATAGTTAATTAGAGAGTTTCTTAGAAGGAGCAAAAATGTGTGTGCATGAACTGGTTTGTCTCCTCTCTACCACTCTCCATGATTTATATGACACAAGTCATGTACAGATAAGGCCACATGCAAATTGACCTTCCATGATTGCAACCACTTTAACTCAATAATCCATTTTTTCATATTAATAATGTTCCAATTATTGGTCAAAATATACTAATAATTAATTATTATTTTTTTTAAAAAAAAAAAAGAAAAGATCAAAGGCCATATATGTTAGACACCCACCATTCACAATGTTCCCTTTAAACATGAGGATCATATTTAGATAACATAATTAATTTAATAAAAACAGATTAAGGCTTTAAGCAGACATCTTTATAAATATGTTTATAAAGTCAATGTAATTAAGGCGTCTTCAAGGATGTTTAAGGTTTTTTTTTTTTTTTTTTTGTTATAATTAATGTATGTATATTATTATAATGTTGTTGGCTACTACCAGGGACAAAAAGCTCCAATGTCACTTTGCATGCTTTGAAGGTTCCTTAAACAATTGGAATTTTGAGCCAATATATATAGTTGGGAGCCTCCCTGCATAACCAATAAGCTATGGGTCAAAAGAATATTAATCAATTTACTTTAGGTTATTATTATTATTATATTAGTTTTTTTATGGTTGTACATCGAAGGCCGGCAATGACCAATAACACCCAGTACAATTAGTTAGTGTTCATGATTACACCCAAGGTTGCAAAACTCGGCCGCCTAGTCGCCTAGGCGGACAGGCGGCACCGAGCCTTAGAGTTTTGGCTTAAAGGCGGCCAAAACTCGGCCGGCCGCCTAGGCGGCCTGGGCGACCAAACTCGGCCGAGTCGGTCAACTCGGTCGAGTCGACCGATTTCGTCCGATTTTGATCTTTTTGACCGATTTTGTTTTATTTTGACCGATTTTGTTCGATGTCGTTTTTCATTAATTATTGATTTTAATATTATTATGACATTATGACTTATAAATTATCATTATTTCATTTATTTAGATGTGTTATTTGAGTGAACGTTGAAAACAACCTCATTAAAATTGTCGAACTACAAGTCTGTTACTATTTTTTTAAATTTTTTTGGTGCCCGCCTAGCGCCGCCTAGAATCCGCCTAGGCGCTAGGCGCCGGCCGCCCGACTAGCGCCTAGCGCCTACTGCAACCATGATTACACCTAACACAATTGGCACTGGTGTTGATCAACATGATAAAATTTTTCATATGTAGTTCGCAGTACAAATATTTATGGTATACATGATTATAGAGTTAATTCCAACAAAGGTCCTCTAACTGTAGACCTGTAGTGATTTTTCAGATTTGGTATTTGTCTTTTAATTTAGACAAATGTGACATTTGACTATCAAAATCTTTCCACTATTATTCCTTCTCTCACCTGATCGTTATTTGAACTTCAAAGTCAGGGGTAAATTTGTCATTTTATTTGTTGAGTGTCTTCTTCCTCCTCAACAGTCCCCCACATTTCATCTTCAGCTCCCAAATAATAATTTTATCTTGCCTTCCTGAAAGATTTTTTTAAAAAAAAAAAGAAAAAAAAGAAGCTTCAGCGTTCAATCTCCATGGTAAAGCTTGAACTTTCCTTCATAGAATTTATTTGTTAATGGCAATTTCAAGATTCTGGGTTTCGGTTTGTTTATGTGATCAAAGGATTTCAACATGTGTGTGAAGTGCAATTCAAGAAATCTGGGTTGGGATCATTTCACTATGGCTCTTTATTTATTTATTTATTTATTATTATTATTTTTTTAATGTTGAAAGTTGTTGGTATTTGAAATTCATGCCTGACGTAGAAATTAAATGCAATGGTGCAAAGATTTTGAAATATTTAGCATTAAAGATTTAAGTTTCCAAAGCTTGCATATAACTACTACGCTACAATGAAATATTTAGCATGGAAGAAGACACTAAACAAATGAAAGGACTAACTTTATCCCTGACTTTGACGTTCAAATAATGATCAAGTGATGGAAGGATCAATAGTGAAAAGATTTTAATAGCCAAGTGTCATATTTGTCCCAATTAAAAAACAAGGACCAAATTTAAAAAATCATTATAGTCAAAAGATCTTTGCTGGAATTAACTCCGGGTTTATACTTGTTAGGGAAAATACAAAGCAAGTCTGTTACCCAGATAGACAGAAGGGCTAGTAGCTCGACCAGAACACGACAAAGAAGAATGCCGATGAGGTGACGTCATGTATTGATACAAGGAGCGGATTTTGTGTTGAGACTCCCTAACGTAGATTGTAACTAACTCTGAGCCGGTTAGGGCACGTATAAGCTGACCATGAGTTATAATAATGTACTTTATGAGTTATAATAATATACTTTATGTGTTAGAATAATGTACATTATGTGTTAAAATAATATATTTTATGTGTTAGAATAATGTACATGTGTTAGAATAATGAAACTTTTGGGGTAAGATAATTTATTTTATGAGTTTGAATAATGTACTTTATGAGTTAAAATAATATATATTATGAATTATAAAAATGCATGTTGTAGTGAGTCGTGTGAAAAAAATGCGAGAAACAATGTCACCGTGATTCACACAGCTGTGTAAACCACAGTCCAACCAATAAATATTGGCAAATTATGCGGTGCATCTGTGTGCACCATGCATGGTGCATACGGATGCAAAAACGACATCGTTTTATTAAAAACGCGCGTCCCATTTAAAAAAAAAAATCAAAGGGAGAAACAATTCTCTCCGGGGAGCTGCCAGTTCGATTCCCAGCAATAGCATTATGTTGTGCATAATTTAAACTATATATCCATAATCAATGAACTAAAAATTCAGAATCAATGAACGAACTAAAAATCCAGAATCAATGAACTAAAAATCCAGAATGAATGAACAACATAATGCTGTTGAGGGGAATCGAAACTGAATTTTTTTTAAGGGACGTGCATTTTTAATCAAAACGACGTCGTTTTTACATGGTGCACACGGATGCACAGCATAACGATCCTTAAATATTGGCTCCAAGCAACCCTAAAGGCTTTCTTTAATCACTAGTATTTCATTAGAAATAAACGAACACATTCATTTTCCAATCGAATTCATAATTATATGTTAAGATCATGAGTTGAATTTACACTAACAATACTAAATACAAATCAACATTGTAGAATTTTCCATATATACGTATGCCGTGTATTGGCAATATTATCCCCAACAAATATGTTTAGTGTTTCTTGTAAGCAATAAGAAAATTTAAACTTACATGGAGCTTAGGCCTAACTAACTCTAATCTAGATACGGTCAAAAATTTGAGCTGCATCACATCTAAGATTGGGTTAAAGTCACTCAACTATAAGCTATAATGCACATGGATAAAACCACACTAAAAGACTGAATCCAATCAATTAGCTAGTTCAACTCATGACCTTATAAACTCATATGTTCTCTCTTATATTTTCAATGTGAGACTCTAAACAATAATCAATTAATCATAACCATTATAATAGTGTAAATCTTCACCTTCATCGTTGATATAAGAAGCTGTGTTAGGAAGCTTATCTGGATTCCAATCACGCGGAAAAGTCTTCCGCAGCGCCGCTGTGATGTCCCCGCCAGTCCTCTCGATCTTGCGCGAGCACCTGTACCAGTGGACAGCGGTGCCCATGTCAACCGTCAACCCGGCCTCCACCATCTCTCCACAAAGGCATTTGATCGCTGTTAAAATGTAACTGTCGTTGAATGTGGCTCTTGACAGCAGCGAGGTCATTAAGCAATGGTATACAGCTTTGTCTGGCTTTAGCCTGGCTTGTTTCATTTCCCCGAAGCATTTCAAAGCTTCCCCCGGGAGAGATGCCCGTGCCCAACCATTTATGAGCGTGGTGTAGGATTTTACGTTGGGTTGCACTCCGACCAACTTCATCTCTTCAATTGTTTTCGTTGCTCTCTGACAATAAATATACTCAATATGCATTCATTCAGACTAATCCAGCACTCGAGAAATAGTACCTTCTAACGTAACCAATGAAGTGTGTATAACTTTAGAATGCATGACTTAATTCAATGCAAGAGCAAACAACTTCACGTAAATGCCTCTTTTCAACATCACTTAATGACTGATTATAATCTAAGATTGGACCAAGGTCACTCAACTGAACTATAAATGCACATGAGCTAAACCACACTAAAAGACTGAATCCAACACTCCCCCTCGAGTGGAACCAGGTTATTTTGAATCTAACCAGTTGACCACCGGATGAACACAAAGTGGACCGTATAGGCTCTAATACTATGTTATAATCTAAGATTGAGCCAAAGTCACTCAACTGTGTTATAATGCACATGGGCCCAACCACACTAAAAGACTGAATCAATCAATTAGCTAATTTTCAATGTGGGACTGTTAACACCTAAGAAAGAAAAGCAAATACGCTATAGGAATATTCATCAGGATCAGGATAGTGTCAAAGCAATAACATTCACACACCCGTTTTAGAGAACCAAATTGTTAGCAATATACATGAAATGGTAACCTGCTGGTAAATAATAATCATATATTACCTGCATATCTCCAGCTTTACAACAAGCGCTTATTAAAGATGTGTATGTATGGACATCGGGCTGAATCCCGTCATGCCTTATTTGTTGCATCAGGTCAGTAGCCTCCATCACATCACCTCTTCGAGCCCACCTTCACGGACAACAAAATAGATAGAACCAAGGATTCAAATCAACATAGTAGAAAGAATGCCCAAGAAGCAAAGAAAGAGCACATGCCCGTTTTTCTTTGGGTGCTACGATTGTTAATTAGGTTTTTGACTAATTATTATTAATGCCAGCATAGCAGGTATAAAACAACCCTTACCCATCCATTAATATGTTATATATGAAGGCATTCCTAGGAACGTTTTGAATGCTCATTTCTCTTGTCACTGCCAACGCGCTGTGCATCCTTCCCGATTTACAGCATGCCTTGAGTAGTGCCCCATAAGTATACACATCGAGCTCCAGCCCCTCGTTTTTAAGTTTCGAGAAATACTCGAATGTTTTTTCAGTATCGCCAACCGATGCATAACCATGCATGATTGTAGTATATGTATGCTTGTTAGGTCTAACACCGGCCAGTAACATCTCATCCAAAATTTCCACAGCCTTCTCCATCTGTATAGAGTTGGATGCACGACTATATTTAGTGTAGCACAATGTTCATGTAGTATATCTAGAATAAACAATTGTATCAAAGACTTTCCACCGTGAAGGCGTGAAATGTCAATGTCATGTGGAAGTATAAAATCGGTTTGTCACAAGGATGCCCAGAGATGTTAATCCAGAGAATACTTATTTTTTTTTGAAACACATGATTCTTTACAAGGTAGTATCTGTTCTATACTTTCTCAATCTTTTTCAGCCCAAGAACCAATGCCCCCACCACCGGGGTTCGATCTTTTGACCACCCATTTGGAATGGTAACAGAGGTGCCCTCACACTACATAGTAGTTGGCAATCGAGTAATTTGATTGCATAGACATACATAATGATAGGGAGCTCGTTTAGGAATATAAGTATATATGTAGAAAACAATAGGCAAATACTTAGCCAGCATGGATGCCTTATTTGATATTGTCTTGTGGATTTGAAAAGATAGAAACCATGCATTGCTTTTGATGCTCTACCCAAGTGCAAAAATTCCAAAGAAAGATAGTTTACGTTACCTGAAGCTTTTCAACGAGGCCAAGAATTATAGCATTATACGTGTGGACAGTTGGTATGCATCCGCTCCACCTCATCATGTCAAAAATATCAAGGGCTTTGCGTATTTCTCCAACTTTTGAAAAAGCGTGAATGATAGGCATAAATGTTTGTGAACTAGGCCTAAACTTCTGCGATTTCATTTCGTCAACTACACGAATGGCACGATCCATATTGCCCATGCCACAGAAGGCTTCGATGATATTATTATAAAGCACGAGGTCAGGCTTCAAACCATCCTTTATCACATCTTCAAAGATAGCAACCGCATTTGCCCAGTCCCGCGAATTAATAAACCCATTGATCAACATGGAATAGGTTTTCATGTTATGCTTTATGCCTTCGAATTTCATCATTTCACAGACTTCCAAAGCTTTAGAAATCTTTCCTGACTACAATCAGATACTCAAAATATTGAAACATTGTGCTCATTAATACAAAAACGTGATGTTAGAAAAGCTACTAAGCTACTTGGGAATTTTAGGAAGCAGTACGGTGAAAAGGAAGCAAGTAAAACAACCAAAGCCAGTTTTACAAGTAGAGATTAAGTCGAGGAAAATGCACCTTAGTATAGATATTAATGAGACATCCATAACTGATTACTGACGGTGTAAAGCCACACTCCTGCAACACCAATTAAAGTCAAAATCTGGCCAGAGGGAAGAATTTTAATTTCCAAGTAGAAATCGCATTGCTTTACTCATATAGCTTCACTAAAACAACATGTGGATTTGTTAGACACGATCATGCAACCATCATATGATGTTGACAAAAGTGAGGTCACGCATGCCAAATGCAAGTAATATCCAAAGGATTTTTTTGGTTATACCATGAGGCACTGTTGCAAAAATCGGCCTAGGCGGTCCTAGACCGTGGCGATTTCCCCTGGGCAGCCATCTAGACACCTAACTCGGCCGAGTTGTTGACGAACTCGACCAAGTTAACTCGTTCAATTCGGCAGAGTTAGCCGAGTTAACTCGGCCTTGCTAATTTTTTTTTTCATTATATATATATATATATATATATATATATATGTGTGTGTGTGTCTGTGTGTGTATAATATGACATACACCACGCATGCATTGTTTTTTTCTTGTTTTTAGTTTAGCCGCCTAGGCTGTCTAGGCGCTAGGTGCTACTCTACCGCCCGACTAACGCCTAGCGCCTACTTCATCCATGCCACGAGGTGTCCTAAGGAGGCCCTAACTGTAGGAGGCACATTTCAGCCTGTACCATACTCAGATTAATCCCCGTTCGCACCGGGCCGGCCCAATTAAGGGGCAAAGTGCTAGCCATATTGGTTTTTCCATACAAGAGGGGGTTTGAACTCCCGAACTCTCTTAGGGGTTGAGAGTGAACGGCCAATCACGCCAACTAAGATGGTTTATCCAAAGGATTTTTAGTGCCTCCATTACTTGATAAAATTTTCAAGTTTCACAAATTCAAAAACCTGAAATACAAATTTTCGCACCCACACCGAGTAGAGTAGTTTTAATAAGCGTATTCTTACCTTAAGCCTATCAAACATAAGAAGACATTTTTCTTCATTTCGAGTAATTGTATAGCCATCCATCATGGTGTGAAATATACTAATTGGAGCAGCAATACCCTCTTCTTCCATCTCCCTCAATAGCTCTTCGGCTCGATCCATATTACAAGTTTGGCTGCATTTAATAATAAATTCCAACAACATTAGCTCCTAAAAATACATTAGTCTTACCATATAAAAAATGAGGAAGCAGAAGAAAAAGAAAACCACATAGCTACTTGTGAATCAAACAACAATTACCAGGTCAGCAAAATGACACATTAATTAAATAATGCAACAAATTTTACTATTGGAAAATGCATAAATAAAATAAAATTGAATAAACGGAGTGGAGACACAAAATTGATGATAAAATACCAGTTTGCATAGATTATATTTCCATATATGCTCGCACTTAAGGTTGCATGCCTCTCTTTGGCCTCCAGAAACCAGTGCTCTGCAGCTCTTGCAGAAACAGGAAAAGGGGACATCAACAAAGTTTGAATTATAAAATCTAATAAATTAATCCAAACAATCAATGGATAAGAAAACTTGGTTATTGGAGGAAGCATGAAAGCACATGCGCTTCTTAAAGCATTGTTAGACATTATAAATGGTAGGAATATATTTAGCATGATATTAAGCGACATTATAAATGGTAGGAATATATTTAGCATGATATTAGGGATTAATGTGTATATTCTTAGGGATTAGGTTCCGATCCTTACCTTAGTATATAGTTTCTTGTATAAATATGTATATTCCTTAGTCTGAGATATATGAAAACATATGGAGTTCTCCATTTGACATGGTATCAAGAGCCACAATATCAGCTTAATGAAAATCATTTGGAAAATGTAAACTGTGCAAGCAGAAAAGATTGAATGCGATATAAACCGAGAACTATTAGAAAGGGATGCAAATTACTTACTCAACATTGCCAACCTTAGCAAATCCACCAACAATAATACTATAAGTTACCACACTAATTTCAATTCCTTCATCATTCATTTTCCTCACACAAGTAAGTGCTTCTTCCATGTCTCTACTCACTGTGTAAGCATAAGTCAGACTGCACAAAATACAAATCCTTTAGCGTCTAAACCAGCAAATAATATTTATGATTATCTACGTACCCTTAATTTCTTAGATATGAAATTTCAACAAATGCAAAATGCTTAAAATTATACAAGGACTTCAAAATAAAGCACCATGGCAAACAATGGCGAATACTCAACAGTATATCTCCAAACAAAATCAAGTACCAACATGGCAACATGTTTGGTAGTGACGAACAGCTGTAAACTGAAACCGCATTTTATAGGGGGAAACTAACTTGGTATATTCGTAAGATGTTGGTACTATTCCCCTAGAGCGCATCTTCTCAAACATTTCCCTGGCTCGATGCTTGTCTCCTCTCCTACCATAATAGTTCACCATCATCCCAAACTCCTTCCTGGATGGCTACAAAGATCATAATCATATATACAGTTGAAGTGATACAAAATAACACAACATGAGTTGCCTAAAATGAACATCCACTATATATAGTTCCTTAAATACAAATCAGTTAATTGACCTAGAAGTCATTTTTATCATTGCAAAAGCATATCAATAATAGCCATTAAACTCAAACTTATTGATTCTTCTTTATTCCTTCAATCAAGCATTTGTGCAGCAAATAATAGTATTCACATTCTCTTCTCCCAAAAGGTTGAATCCCCAACCCAAGGGCCCCCACACCCCGGTCCCACTTTGAGCATAATCCACCCCAGTATCTTCTCACAAATACGGCCTATTGAACTTCTGAGCTAAGCCCTAGCGGGCATAGTATTTCACATTCTCAAAACCATATTTGGCAGGCAGAATTCACTTCTAAGTTCCAACTTCCAACAACTAAACAACATACCCAGCAACCAAAACCCTAAGGTAACTCAATAAACATAACATATACCTTGTTGATTCTTTCAAATGCACGCACCACTGCATGCCAATTCTCTGGCTGCGATTCCAAAACCTTCCTGAAGTTCCTACTTGAGCTCCCTTCCATCCACCTCGTTCTGCCCTTTTTCTTATCTTTCATTATTCTCCTCCCATCATCCAACTTCACAGTTAACACCCTCCCGTGAAACTCAACTCCGTCAAACTGAACTGCCTTGATAGCCGACTTCTCGGGACTGGACCCTCCATATATCACAAACCCAAACCCCATATTTCTGTCAGTTTCATGGTGACCCCTAATCAAAATCACATCTTTAATAGGCCCAAATTGCCCGAATAACTCTGCAAGCTCATTTTTCTTGATCCACAATGGAAGATTCCCTACAAAGATCTTTCCTTTTTCCCTAAATTCAGCTCCTCCCGTATCCTTTTCATCCGAGTCTGAATTTTCCAAATTTCCCAAAGAACCATTCTCATATTCTCCTAAAGATGTATCTTGAGGAGCTGCCGGCGGGGACTGTTCGCTGGACAGGCAGAGCTTGGTATCGACATTTTGTGGTGGAGCGACGACAGCGGGAGGGGTTGGAGTGGAAGTAATGGAATTGTTGAGGAGGAGCTTGGAGTTTTCAGAAGAGGAGGTTTTCAGAGGCTTGTGTGCAGTAGCCCGGCTGAGGTCGCCGGAGGAGGAATTGAAAGACAGAATTGCAGAGGAGGTGGCGGTAGAGTGGTGCTTTCCGGTGAGGATAGAGGCGGAGAACGGCGGATGCTGTGAGCAGTGCGCGGTGGAGGATAGAGAGAACATTATCCGTTACACTACACTGATGACTGACTGACCGGAGTGACCCGGATGTAAACAAGAAAACGGATTCGGGCAAACCCGTTAGGAAATTTTTTTTTTTTTTTTTTTTCCCTTTCTTTTAAGGAATTCCCTCCAACTCAAAAAATCAAATGTTCAATACAAGAAGAAATAGTAAAAACACCAAATAGAAGAATTAGACTCACAACTCACATATCTAGCTAATGCATGAGCTAGCTAGTTTGCTAATTTGCACATAAATCGAAAGGACACTGATTCAAAGTGTCGTTTGAGAGTATGACATTCACCAATAACACACCCTGCATAAGAGAAATTCGGTAAATCATCATTAAACATCCTACACAAGGTCTGACAATCTGAATAAATCACAGTATTCTCACACCATCTCTTCATAATCCACAATAACGCTTCCTTGATTGCGAGCGAGCGCTTCTGCTATATAAGGATTCATGCAATGAACTGACCATTCTTGGCTGCCAAAAAATCACTCGTACTGGTCTGCGCAACCATACCAAAGAAATCAGTCCCCATCGCCTAGAAAACGGAAGCTCTGGCGAGGGAGGAACTTGTTAACCATTTTGCACAGTCACCACTCAGCCATTCACATACTAGACCTTCCGCCACGGGTTATGATTCCAAACCAATTCATTTCGGTTCTTCCATATGCTCCAACAAAAAGCAATGCACTTTAGCTTATTCTCCATATCATATTGAGATAGGATTCCCAAAAAGCCAGGCTAGCTTCCAAAATCAGTTTCCATGTTCGGCAACATGAGACCGAATTAATCGAATTACAGCGGCACCACCTGGCAACTCTCACAAAATAAATGCTTCATGTACTCTGGTTGCTGCCAGCAAAGAGTAAACTGTCGTCTGCAAAAAATAGATGAGAGATTCCCAGAGCTCCTCTAACAACCAACATATGGCGATACTTGGCCCAACCGGACAGCCCTGGCCTAACAAGAAGGTGAAATAGGCCATTTGTAATGATGATGAACAGGTATGGAGACAAAGCTTTGCCTTGACGTAACCCTCTTTTAGGAAGGGTGGTGTTAGTTAGGATCCCGTTCGCTGCAACCTTATAACGGACCATAGTAAAACAGAGCATAACGAGATCAATCCACCGTGTATCAAAACCAAGCTGGCTCATAAGCCCCCGCAAGTAGCTTAATTCCATTTTATCATATGCATTTGCTATATCTAGATTCAACGCACTCCACCCTGAATTCCCTTTTCCATTTTATCATTTCCTTTTTCGCTTTTCGATTTGCAAGAAGATAGTTTTGAACAAAAGAATTGGTCACTGAGGGATGTCCCTAGTTCAAGGTCTTTTGAAGGAGTTGGGGAGCAATTCTTGCATGAAGAATTTCTCAGGGAGCAATGGGATGTGTAGCATAAAAGGGGGGCAATGTCGTAGAGGCAGTCATCATCTTTCATAGCAATTTGTTCTCGGTGGATTATTTGGTGTCTCCGGTGTAGCGGTAGGAGATTCCTGGCAGCGTGCTAAATTCTTCTGGTTGGTAGATAATTTTCGACAGCTCTATTTAATAAGTCCGGTGGAATATTGTGTTCGGCAATCTGGCAGTAGTTTCTGGGCTGCGCAAATTCTTCAATTGTAGTAGCAAATTATACTTGCGAAAATTCTGGTTCTCTTCTTTTTCTTTAATTTGCTTAGCCTTTGGTTTGTTAATTTAGTGGATGTTGGTTTTACAGTCACGGGGAAGTCAAACGGCAGGCCTACACAACCGTAAAACAAAAGAAAAAATAGGATAGAAAGTTGATAGAGTAATTGCAAGAAAATGGAATCCAGAACCCGTTCCAATGTGCCCTAAGGGGGTATTTATACAAGATTTATGTGCCTTAGAAAGAAAAGAAAGAAGAAATTAACAAATTAGGATTTAGGAAAGCTTCCATACCGCCATGCTTCTGTCCTAATATTGAAAAGGAAATCCTGCGTAGAATCTGGAGGAAATCTCTAGAAAATCTCCTTTAACTTCCTTTGAGTGTGGCACCCAGTTAGGCGTTCCAGTCGACTACCTTCGGTGGACGACCAGCCAAGCCTATCAAACGGGTCATACGCCTCGGCATGGGGCCAAGCTACTGGATTCCTCTCATCTTCTAGATAACGTGGTCAAATTGTGAGTCCTGACCACCGAGGTATGTTCTTGATTGAGTACCCTACTCGGGGGTATCCATCACTAGCAAGATTGAAAAAATCGCTAGGCGCCCTCTAGGCCCCTGGGGACTTCCTAGGGCGCCTAGAGAGCTTAGGCTGGTGCCTAGAGTGCCTAGGTGGGCGCCTAGGTGGCCGACCGCCTAGCGCTTAGGCGGGATTTTTGCACTAAATATTTATATTAGATACAAATATTTACCAAATAGAACTATTTACTTATAATTAAATATTTTGCTAAAAATATCTATATGTACCCAAATATGTTACTACAGGCTTTGTTAGTTATTTTATAAACTATGATTTTAAATACCCAAATCCCTAATTTATTGATATGGTCCATGATGGACCGTGGGCCTTTGCCTAAAATAAAGTCCGTTACCCTTTTTGATAAAATAAGGAGGGCCCTTTTACCTTTTCAGATTAGTATTAGGAATCCTAAACCTTTTACCTTTTCAGATTAGTATTAGGAATCCTAAGTCTTTTACATTTTCAGATTTGTAATAGGAATCCTAAACCTCTTACTCATTCATATTCGTATTAGGGATCCTAACCTATATATAGGGGAATTAGAAAGCATTAGAAACCTATCACCCATATCTCCCTCTCCCCACACGAAATCCTCTCCCAAGAGCATAGTCAAAGAATTCCCCATCACCAGACTTAGGGAGGATCGATTAAGGAAAGATCTTAGGAAGTTGTGAGAAGTTTAATTAAGCTAAAAAGGTAACCCATGTCTTACAAAACCTATTTCCCTTGCTATTGTTTATTGATTGGATCCGTTGAACGGTTGAATGTATGATTTTGTAATTGTGCCTTGTTAGAGCTTGTCTTTAGGAATTTGTGATATGGATTCTTGTTATTCTTGATATTCTTGGTGGCCCTGTGTGGTCTTGGTATATTCTTGTATTTAATTGTGTTTAGATCTTGTCCATAGGATTTATTCGGTGAATCTTGTTATTGGATACGTTATTGGCGTTCTTGGTTGGGTTTATGCATGCTCGGGTGTTATTCTAGGTTTAGGGTTTGTCGTTAAAGCTTGGTATGATCGAGTTCTTGAGGTTCTTGAAGATCTTGAACCGTTGTGTATTTATTCTTGATTCTTAGCATAATTAGTGCTTGTATTTAAGATTTAATTGTGTTGGTTTCTTGGCCGAATTGAAGGAATTCCCGGGTTTGGAAGTGCCAAGTTAGCATCGTACCAGCGGGGGGTCGGTGGAGGGGACAAATCCCCACCTGACCACTCGCTAGTACCCGTCCCCCGTACCAGCGGGTGGACGACCACTCGTGTACCTACTGGTACAAGACCGCCTACCGGCGGGTGGACGGCGAGTGGTTGACCACCCACTGGTACGGGCGGTGTATACGGCGAGTGGTTGACCACCCACTTGTACGGGCGATGTATTGTGCTGTTTTACCCCGTTCGTTGTTTCCCCGTTCCCCGTTGTGCCCCGTTTGGTGTTTATGAGCCTCGTGTGATGTTTCGGGTACCGTTTTAGGAGTTGTGTGTAGTGGTTATTGTTGTTGTTGAGCTTTGATTGTTGTTGTTGTTGAGAATTGACTACTGTTGTTGATTGAGTGTTGATGGTTGCTGTTATCATTGAGCATTGATTATTGTGATTAATTTGCCCATGATGAGAAAAGAGATGTGATTGGTGGAAAAGATTTTGTTGGCGGTTTAGCACAACGAGTGCTCGGTCATTGTTCTATAAGCACAGACCACCCTTGATTAGTTTGCTAAAGGCATATATCAAGTTATTAGCGCTGCGGTGCCATGTCATTGTGCTATAGGCATGACCCCTTGATTATTGTACTATAGGCACAGATCATGTGTTAATAGTACTGTGGTGCTATCAAATCGGCGGCTTTGTTGGCGGTATGTCGGTGGGGAGCATGCGTGCTCCGGAGGAATAAGGGAGGCGATATAAGGGTGGCCTGGAGGTATATGTTGGAACTGATATAAGGATTTAGAGGAGTAAAGGTTGGAACATGGTATAAGGTTGGAACATGGACATGTTTATTGTTGTTGTTGATCGTTGTTGAGTCTTATTGTCATCTTGGTTTGTTTTTGAGTCTTGTTATTGTCTTATTTTGTGGAATTAGGTTGTATGCTAGTATCTTTATGTTATCTTCTAGTGTCAAGTCAGCTAATGTGTCTTGAGTCTTGATCTTGGTTTTAAAGCTAGAGTTGCTAGGACTATATATGTATTCCTCAGTCTCAAAATGGCTTTCTTATATCTACCTATAAGCTTTAAATGTTTTAAAAATTAGGGGTGTTACACGCCCGTCTAGGCAACCGGCCGCCTAGGCGTCCGCCTAGTGCCTAACTCGGTCGACTTGGCCGTCTGGGCGCTTAACTCAACCGAATTAACTCGTCTATTTCGGTCGAGTTAGTTGAATTAACTTGGCCGACTCGGCCTTACTCATTTTTTTCATTATATATATATATATATATATATATATATATATATATATATATATATATATATATATATATATATATATAGAAAAACGCTCATATGTGGTCATGTTATTAGGTGTGGTCGTGTGGTCGTATCTGTGTCGTTGAATCAGTTTAATCTAAAGGCTGTGGTAATTCTGAGGATTTTCGCGCGTTTTAGTAAGTGGGGGTGTTATGGTAATTATAATGACCATTTATAGCGGGCGGGTTCCAGAATACACCAACAGTGTTGACAACATACACCAACAGTGTAATAAAACACACCATAGTGAAACACACCAATGGTGTATTCCCGTGTTATGGTAATTACAGTGGCCATTTATAGCGGTCGAGTTCCAGAATACACCAACAGTGTTGACAACATGCACCAATAGTGTAATAAAACACACAACAATGTGATTTTCCTTATTCCGGTGTTTTATTACAAGTTTACCCTTACAGTTCGCTGGGTAGAAGAATGTGCGCGAAAATGCTGAAAAAAATCTTGATTAATATGATTCATTAGATCTATCTAATCTAATGGTCTATAATTGACCATATGACCACACCTAACAACATGGCCACATGTGATCACTCCTATATATATATATATATATATATATATATATATATATATATATATATATATATATTCACACACGTGCACTGTTTTATATTTTTTAGTTAGCTGCCTAGCCACCCGCCTAGGACGTCTAGGCGCTACTCTACCGTCCGACTAACACCTAGCTCCTATTGCAACCATGGCTGTGCCACAAAACTAGTTCACCTTTCTGCATTTCTTTTTTATTCGGGTTGAGGTAATCATAGGTATTTCTCTTGGGAGTTTATTGTTTGAAAATGTTAACCGTGTTCCGCATTAAATGGACAAGACGTGGGTTTATCATCTCTGACAACATGTCTTCACGTCATCCAACCTCCCTCTACTTTCCTCCTTATTAAGTCTAACTCTTCTCTTTCCCTCCAAAAGCTGTCTATCTGCTCTAGGGATGGCAACGGGGCGGGGCGGGGGCGGGGAGTATACTCCCCGTCCCCGTCCTCGAAACCCCAGTCCCGTCCCCGACCCGTCCCCATCCCCGGCGGGAAATTGAAAATAGTCCCCATCCCCATCCCCGCGGGGAGTAGACGGGGACGGGAATTCCCCGATCCCCAGTCAATTCTTAGTCAAAATTTTAAATTAATGTAATTTTTAATTTTAAAAACTAAAAACCTAAATCTTAATTTAAAAAAAAAAAAAAAAATATATATATATATATATATATATATATATATATATATATATACTGAAGGTACTGTAATGTACTGTACTGCCGTGGCAGTACAGTGACATTACTTTTATATATATATATATATATATATATATATATATATATATATATATATATATATATATATATATATAGTATATGTATATATAAAATTTATTTATTTATAATAATTATTCGGGGACGGGACGGGGCGGGGCGGGGAGGGGTATCCCCGTCCCCGTCCCCGTTCCCTGAAAATTTTCCCCATCCCCGTTCCCGTTGAGGCGGGGATCGGGGCATATTGTCATCCCTAATATGCTCTCTTTCTCTCTCTCTCTCTCTCTCTTAGTCTTGGAGGGCACAGGGTTCTTAAGAAAGCTTACAAGCAAAAAAGAAAAGGTCTTTGATTTTTACACCCTCACAAACAAATATTCACGTGAAATCCAGCAGCAGGCAACCAATCAGCTTGCTGAGATCTTGAACGGAAATGTCGCATGGCCCGGTGGTGAACCTCTGTGGGCTTTTTACAAGAGGGCAATGCCTTTGCCGTTTATGCAAGGTTTTCTCAGACCTTTGGCCACAGCACCTACTAAATCATCTTCCACACACGAGTCATCGTCAAATTCAGAGGTTCTTCTAAAACCCTAATGTTTCTTACTATCTGAATATTGTTATAATGTGATGCTTTGTTACTGGTATATTTTTGTGTTAAAAATGCATTGTATCAATTTTCAGGATATTATCAATCTATCTGACTCTGATTATGATGATTGTCCTCCGTGTTTAATTGTTGAGCCTCCTCTTGTGTATGTGAAAAAAGGAACCATCTAATTGTGATACTTCTGTGAATGATAACCCTATGTCCTTTGGGTCTAATATGCCTCAAAACATCTCTGTTGATCCTTCAGTTACTCTACCTGATCCGCTCATTCCTCTAAATGAAAGTACTTCTGGTCTTGTAAATCTCACCTCTCAACAGCTTCACTCCACACTGTCTTACTATCTTCAAACTGGTCAGCTCAAGAGTGTCATTAACCTAACCCCCATGTCCCATATATGCCAAACATACATGTGTATTATGATGATTTCCATATAAGGGATATTGGTGCATCTGTATTTGAGAATGTTGAACAAGAGCCCACATTAGCATAAATAAAAGCAAAATAGAACAAAAGAAAAGGTAAAGAAAACAAGGTGATGATGCGGCCCAACATAATGAAGATCCATCAAGAGTACCAATTGGGCCAATCACAAGGCCCAAGTCCAAATGATGCGGCCCAACATAATGAAGATCCATTAAGAGTACAAATTGGGCCAATCACAAGATCCAAGGCCCAAATCAGCTTTATTATTTGTGGTCATCAATATTTTAAAAAGAAAACACTAGTTAGTATTTAGAAAGGATTCCTTAAACCCCTTTCTAAATAGGACTCTATTTACTTGTTTTCTAGATTAGGTTTAGGACTCTTTTTCCTATTGTATTTAGGATGCTGCCCCTATACCTATATATAGGGCACATCAATATCAGTTTTGGAAAAAGCTTTAATTCAATAAAATTCGTAAGTTTTTCTTTACACTTGTGTAAGAAACCTTATAGCTAATTGTGGACTCAATTAGTGGCTAGTCGTGGACTCGACTAGCAAATTGATTCGTGGACTCGAATCAATCTTCCTTTCTTCAACCTTTAGATTTAGGTTCGTGGACTCGTTCTTGAATCGAAGGAAACTAGATCCGACTCTAGTTGATTGAAGATTGCATCATCGAGGTACTTGAAGCTACAATGGGATTCTTCCAAGTCTTTGAGGATTCAAGACAAAGGGTTTCTCGTGAGGTTTAAGGTATTTTGATTCATCTCTATCTTTGCATTGAGAGCATTCTTGGGACAATACTCATCTTATTTGAATCTTGGACTAGGTTCATATCAATTTGGTATTCAGAGCCTAGGTTTATCTCATTCTTATCTTACATAGTACTTTTTTTCGTGTCTTATTCATTAAAAAACCCAAAAAAAAAAAAAATTCTTTGCATTCTTGATTGTGTTCTTGAATCTTGATACATGTTCGCCAGTTTCTTTAAAAACAATCCCGAAAGAGTTTTCCCTTTTTCCCGTCCTATATCAACGATAACTCCCACCTCCCAAGCACCATATTACCAAAAATTCTGTCAAGAAAACAACCCAATCTCACAATTACCCATATACAAAGCGCATTTACGCGCATTCACCACGCAATCACACCATGTCCAGATTTCCGCGTTCTGTGACCAGTTTCAAAGAATGACCTATATCTCGAAATCCACTAGTTACTTTTATCTGAAATTTTGATATGTTGTAGATATCTTCTGGGGCGTTCTTTTGATATATTATAGACATGCTAATTACTTACGGTCATTGAGATATTCATCTTCGAAGTAAGGGCAGCGTTTCTGTTTTTCTGGGTGATTCTTGAAATTCTTGATTATGTGTTGAAGGGGTTGTGTGGATCTTCTTGGTCCGAAATTTTTGTTGATATTTACAGTAGTTATTTGGAGGTTACTTATCAAAAAAAATCAAAAAAATCAAGAAAGTTGAAAAAAAAAAGCAAAAAAAGAGAAAGCTATAAAGAAGAAGAATAAGGTTGGGGAAAGAATTTGGCTGGTAGGAGAATTTTGGAGGGACAAGGAAGGGGAAAAGTATAAGGTTGGAAGGAGTTCTTGATAGATTCCTATTTTGTTGTGGTATACTTGAACCCCTCTTACATTCTATTTGTCTCTATCTGTTGATATTGGTCTTGCATATCTTTCTGCCATACTTCCTTCTTTGGTTTCTTTTTTCTTTCAAATCTTATTTAGTTTCTTTGCTCGTATTGTCCTTTTTCTTTGCTTCTTGCTCTCAATTTTATTACCTATCTCGCGATACACCCTTACTCTCAAAGGCTTGTGAAGTCTTCCAAGGTACGTTTTCTTGAACTTTGAGGTTGAATCCATATCAACTTGAGTACCGGACTAGAATTTTCCTTTTTGGAAAAAAGCTTGTGAGAGTATTTGCCACCTTGAGCGATACACGAGTGGAGTGTGTGTTTGTAAGAGTGTGTAGTGCACCCCCAGAGCCATATAATCCACCTCTTACCTGCGAGCTGAGAATAGTGAGGGAGCGAGCCAACTTTTTGGTTTCACTAACGTGTCTACTCACATATCTTCTTGTTTTTAGATTTTGTTTCTCATCTACAGATGGCTGAAGAGGTTCCAAACACACGTAAGAGATTGGAACAGAAAATAGATGCTCTAGCGTTTGCCATGGAAGGTTTAAGCACTCGAATGAGTAATCTAGAGCAACACCCTAAGCGAGTGCAACTGCCACTCTATACTAGGGGAAACATTCATGGAAAGGGATGCATTATTGTTATCAATTCGGATCGTTGTATGAATTTAGCTAGTGCAGCCATGGTGGACTACCTTAAGTTACCTCTTATCAATCACCCCCAACCATACAATCTTATTGATTCAGGGGATGTGAGAGTGACTAAACAAGTTTTTATTCCTTTTTGTATTGGCAAGTATTATGATGAGGTTTTATGTGATATTGTGCCAATGCGTACTGCACATGTTTCACTTGGAAGGTCATGGCAACATGACAGACATTTTTATTATAATGCACTCAACAACACATGCAATGTCACCTATAATAGATTTATACATGTGCTTAAGCCTCTACTTCCAAAACAAGTAGAAGAAATTCAACTGAGATCGAAGCAAGCTCTCAAACCAGCCTTGAAGAAAGAAGAAATCAAAGAGAGCAAACTGGAACCTCCACGTTTAGAATTGGAGTCACCACTCCAGTCCTCTAACTTAGATTGTAGCCAAACAAAGGAACCGCTATCAGTGGTACAGTGGAAAGAACCGGCCAGAGCTATCAAAGTGCAGCCTTGCTTGCTAACAAAAAAGGATAATAAGCAAGAGAAAAGAAGGGGAGTAACTATTTACTCACTTTTATTTCAAAAGCATGCATTAAAATTCTCTAGATTTGTTTGCCATGTTTCTATTAATGACCTACTTGCTAGATGTGTTAGAAATTTGTTTGCCTCCATACATCCAAGATTCCTTAATTTTGATTTTACTAAAACTTTATTTGATAGAGATAAGGAATCACTAGGAAGTTATAAGACACATTTGAAAACTTCTTATGAGAAATACTACTTGCTCAAGGGGTTTTCGTTCAAAGTTAATGGGATTGGCACTTTTTGCTTTGTTTTGGGCAATGATTTAATTGTTGATTCACATAAGGGACAATTTGGTTTTCCAAAGAGTGATGATGTTTTGCATGGAAATTTTCATTGGCCAAAGAAGAAAAAAGATATAGAATCTTATGTTCATAATTGTGCTACTTACCACCACAATGAATCTAAATCATTAATTGATATTTCCATGGATTTTGTGTTGTGTTTAGCCTTAAGCTCTAGGAGGAAAGTTGTTGTGCTTGTTGACAATTCAAACAAGATAGCAAAATTTAATATGTCTCATTTTGTTGAATTATTACCATCCAGAATGTTTAAATTCTCTGATGTGTCATTAGACTTATCTGTCTTACTTGTTGATTGTAGGATGATGATTGGAGCGACTCGTGTCAAGCATCCCAAGAAAAAGTTCCATGAGCGTGATAAAACAGAAAGTGAGCTTGCTACTTTGTCTTTCACTGAAGATTTGGATTCGAGGACGAATCCTTTTCAAGAATGGGAGAATAATAGGAACCAGTACACATGGAATCCAGTAAGGGTAAATAGTGGGCTCATCACAAGGCCCATAACTACATCCTTAAAGAATCATTGGTGGAAGAAACAAGAAGGCCCAATAATAATTCCATTCGATAGAGGAAAGTATTATAGTGGCCCATTTCAAGTGATATCATGGATCGAAGACAATGCATACAAGATTCGAGGTCGAATCATTTTCAAGAAGGGGAGGATGATGCGGCCCAACATAATGAAGATCCATCAAGAGTACCAATTGGGCCAATCACAAGGCCCAAGTCCAAATGATGCGGCCCAACATAATGAAGATCCATTAAGAGTACAAATTGGGCCAATCACAAGATCCAAGGCCCAAATCAGCTTTATTATTTGTGGTCATCAATATTTTAAAAAGAAAACACTAGTTAGTATTTAGAAAGGATTCCTTAAACCCCTTTCTAAATAGGACTCTATTTACTTGTTTTCTAGATTAGGTTTAGGACTCTTTTTCCTATTGTATTTAGGATGCTTCCCCTATACCTATATATAGGGCACATCAATATCAGTTTTGGAAAAAGCTTTAATTCAATAAAATTCGTAAGTTTTTCTTTACACTTGTGTAAGAAACCTTATAGCTAATTGTGGACTCAATTAGTGGCTAGTCGTGGACTCGACTAGCAAATTGATTCGTGGACTCGAATCAATCTTCCTTTCTTCAACCTTTAGATTTAGGTTCGTGGACTCGTTCTTGAATCGAAGGAAACTAGATCCGACTCTAGTTGATTGAAGATTGCATCATCGAGGTACTTGAAGCTACAATGGGATTCTTCCAAGTCTTTGAGGATTCAAGACAAAGGGTTTCTCGTGAGGTTTAAGGTATTTTGATTCATCTCTATCTTTGCATTGAGAGCATTCTTGGGACAATACTCATCTTATTTGAATCTTGGACTAGGTTCATATCAGGTGAGAAAAGGCAAAGAGAAGGAGGTGGTAGATTTATCAGTGGAAAAACCAAGTGCAGAACCTATGCAAATTCCCCAGCAACCAAGAAGGAGGATAAGGTCTCAGAGGTCTGCCTCACCATTAGATCCCTCAGCTACACAATCCTCCTTTTCGAGAAGATCATCTAAGAAAAAAGTCCTTGCATCTGAACCACCAGCTGAACCAGTTCGCGTTCCAGCTCTAGCAAAGAAGAAAGTGAAATAACCTTCTCCAGTTCAGCATGTCCCAGCAGCCACTGAGAGTCATGATTCTACTGCACCATCTGCTGCTCCAGCTGTCTCATTTGATTCACCAGTCTATATACCAAATTTTCTCACCTCAAAGACTGCTGCAAGATGGGATGTCACTTCAAAGAGGACGATTTTGGGCGAGATGAACATTGATGTGGCTAAATTTAATGTTAAGTCTCAGATTGTGTCTCAATTAGAAAAAATTCATTTGCTCAAGATTGTCATAGGAATGAAACCTTACTCTCCTACCCTGGTGAAAGAATTCTATTCTAACTTGTTGTCCTCTATCAAACAAATGGGTTCACTGAATTTTGAAAGAGCATCGGTGAGAAATAATTGATTCATTTTTAGTGCATCAAGAATCAACTTGATTTTTGGGATTGAAGATGAAGAAGAAATTGAGAGCAGGTACATCTGCAACAATGTTATGACCAAGAGACTAACCAGTGGAGCACAATCCTACTGGCCTACTGAAATAGGAAGCCTATTTGCAAAAGATTTGACCTCAAAGTTTGCCATTCTTCACAAGCTTGCTCTTACAAACTGGCTGGTAGGTGAACACATGGGGATTTGAATTTGGAAATGGTTGAGCTGATTTATAAAGTTGGGAGTCGAATCACTGTTGACTTGGGAAGAATCATATTTAACCAGATCATATGTTTTCTGGAAAACAAGGATGTCAAGGTTAAGCTACCATACCCCTCTATCATCCATCGGGTCCTTACTTCTCAAAAACCTAACCAGTTGCGGCTTCCAAATGAGCCCATGGTTGCACCTAAGCTGAGAAAAATTGATCAAAGGCCTCTTGGACATCCTCATATTGTTGATATCATGCCAGAAGTTGACTCTCTTAACCCTTCAGATCCTGAACCTCAAACTCCTCAAGCTGAAGTACCACTAACCCAAGCTAGTGCAGCCGCTGCCAATCTACTGAGGCAGAGTATCATCTCATACAACAAGCTAATAGAGCTGCTGGTCAGTCGGGGGAAACATTGATGCAAAACTTCTGGAAGATGTTATGGCCCATCTGAGTTCAAGTGAAAACAGTGCCCAGCAGGATCAAGGGTCTGCACCAAGTGAAGATTGAAGTCGTTGCCTGGACTCAGCCCAGCTACAAAGTTTAAAGACAAAGAGAACCGTCATATTCTTGAGCTTCTAGCACTAAGGGGGAACCAATTCCAAAATTTAAACTCTTGTTTGTTTTTGCTTGTTCTAGGCAGACTTAGCTTAACATTACTAAGTTTTAAGCTATTTCGTTGTTTTAAGCTACCCTATGTTGTTTTTGGTTCCTATAGCTCGTTGATGTAAAAAAGGGCACTTATGTCGCGTTTAAGTTTTTTTTTGGCAAAGCTTGCATAGGGACATAGAACTTTGGTTTATTTCATCTGCAAGCTGTCTGGTTGTTTGCGGTCCTTATTCTTGATTAAAATTTTGTAAAATAACTATAGTGCCTTAAACTCAAAAATAAAGGGGGAGATTGTTGGAATAAAAAATTTCTCATTTAAATATTATCCTCCCTAAATTGTTTTTGGTTACGGTCACTCTAAGTTGTTCAGGACCTTGTTCTAGGATAATTTGTCTTTGTATGTATAAAAGGTTGAATCTGGTATAATCACATGAGTTGGTTCAGAAAAAGCCTCTAAAGACTGAAGACTCAAAAGGTTTTAATAGTTCGGAATATTGGTCAAGGCAGTTATACGAAGATCGAACTTGAAGATCTCCTATATAAAGACAATATGTCTTTTCCACTCAGTTTGACAAAGTTTTAATATATTCTCCAGAAAAGAGGATCTTCATAACTGAGTGAAAAATTGATTGAGGGGTTTTAAACTGATCAACTTGAGAAATTTGTTCTACTCTCAAGTTGAAACTAATGATTGAAGATATCGGGCCGAAACCATAAGAATACTCATGAGAGTTACAGTTGAGGGGGAGCCTCAACTTTCGATGCTTGCTGCTGCTCAGACCATTTCTTCAAGAATCCTTCGAGACTTACAGATTGGGTGTTGTCTACCTAAGGCTCAAGGAGTTCGCTCATAACACTATATTGTATACCTGATCTGTTAAGAATGAAGAGTTGGGTATTGCTTCTTGTGGTGCCCCCCAGACGTAGGAACGTACATTCCAAACTGGGTTAACAAGTCTCTTGTCTTGATCTGTTACGTTTCTTTGCTTCTTGGTTAGAACTTGTTGTTGAACTAACTCTATCAGGTTCATCGTTAGAGAGTTGGAACTATCTACAAACAAATTTCGTACTCCTATTAATTTCATCTGCTGCATTCAAGATTAGGGATCTCAGTGAGGTTGGCTTTTTCCTTGGAATTGAAACAGTTAAATGTGATGATGATATATTACTTTCTCAGCAAAGGCACATGACAGATATTTTAAAATGTGTTGGGATGATGGATTGTAAACCTCTAGCCACTCCTATTCTTGTTTCAAAATCTATTCCTCCCAGTACAGATTTGTAAGATGATCCTACACAATACAGGAGTTTGGTTGGGGCACTACAATACCTCACAGTCATGCGGCCTGATATGCCCTTTGCAATGAATCAGTTATGTTAACACATGCATGCTCCTACTGTTTCACATTGGGCTCAACTGAAACGAGTACTGAGGTATGTTAAGGAGACTATTACTTATGGTCTACGCATAAGAAAGTCAATGATAAATGATCTACATGCTTTTTCTGATTCTGATTGGGATGGATGCCCTGAAGACCAAAAGTCAACTAGTGGGTATGTTGTGTTTCTTGGGTCAAATCTTGTGTCTTGGGTTTGTAAGAAACAAAGAACTGTGTCTAGATCTTCTTTTGAGGCTGAATATAAAACTCTAGCTAATGTCTGTGCTGAGGCAATCTGAATTTTATCATTACTGTGTGAGATTAATGTTCCAAATATTCCTGTTCCCAAACTATGGTGTGATAATCTTGATGCTACATATATGTGTGCAAATCCAATCTTTCATGTCTACACCAAACATGTGGAGATTGATTATCATTTTGTTAGAGACAGTTGCTTCTAGAGATATTCAAGTCAATTTTATTTCAACTAAAGATCAACTTGCTGATATTTTTACTAAAGCTCTACATGTTCCTAGATTTTTTTCCTTAGAGACAAGCTACAAGTTACTAGGTTACCATGTGCTTGGGGGGAGTATTAGGACTCTATGTATTTGAATTAGGTTATAACTATATATCTTAGTCTCCCTGAGATTCCTACATTGTATATATTCCTATATTCTGTAACTTTCTAATTGATTCGTTCAATATAATTCATATAGTTCTCATCATGGACAAGGAAATCAGACTGCTAGTATCCAATACAACTATATATAGTATATCTAGTTGTGCTAAATATTATTTATATTATTATTGATAGTACTCAATACAATAATAGCAGTTTGATTCACGAAATAAATTTTGAGGTAATAGGAATGCTATTCCATAAGGAATGGAATAGGCAAGGAATAGAATAGGAATTGTATTTTATTGTTTGGTTCGCAGAAGGAATAAACTTTAAGAATTATATTACAGTGTTTTGTTTGATTTAAGGAATAGAAATGAAATATCTTTTAAAAGACATAAATACCCTTGTAAAACTATGTGATGGTAGCTATGGTGGCGGTGGTGGTGGTGGCGGTGGTGGTGGTGGTGGTGGCAGTGGTATTACTGGCGGTGGCGGTGGCGGTGGCGATGGTGGCGACGGCAGCGGTGGCGGTGCTAGGGTGGTGCTGGTGGCAGCGGCAGTGGCAGTGGCGGTAGTGCTGCTGGGGTGGTGGTGGCGGCATGATAAACATATTTTTACACTTTAATTTATATAGGTTTTTATAGTATATTTATATTTATTATTTGTCTTTATATTTGATTTTAATGTTTTTAGAGTTGAAGTGGTGATTAATTAAAATAAGTGTTTTATATTAATTTTTGGCCTAGTCTTAAGTTTTATTTTTATTTTAGTCATGACCCAAATGAATTATTCAAATTTTTTTAGTGTTTTTAATAAAAACCCAATTCTTTACTTGTTTAATTAGTTCAAGATCAATTATCTAACTTAAACATTTATACTAAATAAACAAAAGAAATTCTCTTGTTTGTTTTCCCAGCTCATGAACGTACCAAAGACTCTGTCGACAATAACCAACTGCAGTGCAAATTTTTACGGAGAATTGACTAGAAATTGCGGAAGACTTGGTCGTCAGCACAAAAATAGGAGAGTTGGACGGTGGAAGATTAATTAGAACATATTTTAGAAGTGTATAAATAGAGATGAATTTCTCTTGTTAAGGGGCGTCCAATTCTACGTTCATTCTCCTTCCTTTAGATTATTCTTTAAAGTTGTTATCAATGTCCATTCGTGGCTAATTTCTTCTAGCTTGTTTTAATGAATTGAAGCCCCGAAATTCATTATGCTGTGAGATTATTTATTTATTTTGTTATATAATTTTTATGCATTTGAGTATTAAATATTCTTCTAAGTTATTTGAATAGTTGTATCATTTAATTGCTAGGGAGGCCTACTAGTTATTTATTTGATATAATTATTTGCTATATTAGATAATGTTGTGCTACAACTTATTCTAATTCCAAGTAGCAACTGAGATTTATTATTGACGGCTTTAGTAATAATTGGTCTCAAGTATAATATTTTCCTAAATTAAATGCAACCGCTTGTGCTTGTGTTATTTAGTTTGTCGTTTTTCCTAGTTCCTATTGCTGCTATTAAATTAAATCTATAGCGCTTGTCTTAGATTATTTAGTAGTTAGGGGTAATTAAATCGCGTGTGCTTTAGTTATCTACAACTAGGGGAAAACGGAAATGAAATAATTTCACGACAAATATTCAATTGCGTATTAATTACCTTTTGAATCAATGATCAGTGCTAAATTCCCGTGGTGGATATTTACTAACCAAGGTTTTCTATTATAAGTGCTTTCAATATATTGTTTTCATTGCTTTATTCGTTTATTTACTTTGATTATCACTTTCATACCAAACCCCATTTCCTTTAATTTGAGCACATACATTAAACTAGTTACTCCTCGTGGGATCGACCCTTACTTCTGCTACTACGTTTGTAAGGTTCTAATTTGGAAGCCTACGACAGCTCGCCAAATTTTGGCACCGTTGCCGGGGAGATTCTCTAGTTCATTTTGTGTTTGTTTGTTTGTTTTTTCTTTTCATTTGTCCCAATTTTTTTTAAAAAAAAATTCTTTTCTTTCATTACCATTACATAATTACTGCAATATCTTTCGCGGTTTATGCCTATAACTCGATCTGCTAATCAAGAAATCTTGCCATACGATCCATAAATTGAAAGAACTATACGCAAGTGGAGGAAACAAGCTTTGAGGAAATTGGAGTTTAGTGTCTGGCTACCGATCCCCAATCTTCCACCAATTCTAATTTAGAAGAAGAACCCATGACTCAAAATCGGACCTTAAAAAAGAGCCTGGAGCTCCAAATTTAGATCAGCAACCTTTATGCATCACTTTCCCTACTCTAGATGCTAATATACAACTTGAATTAAAATCTTGATTAATTCATCTTTTGCCTTCTTTTCATGGACTTGCAGGTGAAGATCCTCACAAACACTTAAAGAAATTCCAAGTGGTGTGTTCAAGTATGAAACCCACAGGGGTTACTGAAGAACAAATCAAGTTGAGAGCCTTTCCCTTTTCGTTGAAAGATTCAGTGAAGGATTTGCTACACTATCTACCTTCTTGGAGCATCACCACATGGAAAAACTTGAAGACAGTGTTTCTTGAAAAATATTTCCCAACTTCAAGGGCGGCCAACATTAGAAAGGAAATATGTGGTATAAGGCAAAACAATGAAGAATCATTGTATGAATATTGGGAGCGTTTCAAAAAGCTTTGTGCAAGCTGCCCACACCATCAAATCAGTGATCAACTACTCATTCAATACTTTTATGAAGGACTTTTTCCAACTGATAGAAGTATGATTGATGCCGCAAGCGGTGGTGCTTTAGTTGACAAGACACCAGACGCTGCAAGAACTCTAATTGCAAACATAGCTGCAAATTCTCAACAGTTTGACAATAGACTTATTCAACTGTCTAAGCAAGTGAATGGGGTAAATATTTATGCTCTTGAACAACAAATTTCTGGTTTAACTACTCTTGTTGTCAATTAGCAGTAGGCAATATGCAAACTGTAAAAGCATGTGGAATTTTCTCGGTAGTTGGGCACCAAACTGATGCCTGCCCAACTCTTCAAGAAGAACCTATTGAACAAGTCAACATGGCTGAAGGTTTTCCTGGACAACCTCAAGGTAAGTATGATCCATTTTCCAATACATATAATCCTGGATGGAGGGATCACCCGAACCTTAGATATGGGAACTCACAAGGGAACCAGTTTGTTCAGAATCGTTCCAATTTTCAACAGTACAGACAACCATTTCCTTCAAGACAACAACCAACCCAAAACTCTAGCTCAGGTATGAATCTAGAAGATATTGTTAAATCTCTTGCTACTAACACTTTGCAGTTTCAACAAGAAACACAACTATTCCAACAAGAGACAAGAGCTAATATTCAAGAAATAAAGGCTAGTATTCAAAACTTAGAAAGACAAATGGGCCAACTAGCAACTACGGTAAGTCGGTTGGAAGCAAAGAGTTCTGGCAAATTACCCTCTCAAACGATTGTTTTTAGGCGACATACTTCTCACAGCGACATACTTCTCACAGTAATTGCACTTATATTCTCTTTAGGATTAACCACCGTTTGAGAGGGTAGTTTGCCAGAACTCTGTGCTTCCAACTGACTTACCGTTGTTGCTAGTTGGCCCATTTGTCTTTTTAAGTTTTGAATACTAGCATTTGTTTCTTGAATACTAGCTCTTGTATCTTGTTGGAATAGTTGTGTTTCTTGTTAAAACTGCAAAGTGTTAGTAGCAAGAGATTTAACAATATCTTCTAGATTCATACCTGAGCTAGAGTTTTGAGTTGGTTGTAGTCTTGAAGGAAATGGTTGTCTGTACTGTTGAAAATTTGAACGATTCTGAACAAACTGGTTCCCTTGTGAGTTCCCATAGCTAAGGTTCGGGTGATCCCTCCATCCAGGATTATATGTATTGGATAATGGATCATACTTACCTTGAGGTTGTCCAGAAAAACCTCCAACCATGTTGACTTGTTCAATAGGTTCTTCTTGAAGAGTTGGGTAGACATCAGTTTGGTTAGATGGTTGGACAAGTCTATCGCCAAACAAATTCCACATGCTTTTACAGTTTGCATATTGCCTACTGCTAATTGACGGACAAGAGTAGTTAAACCAGAAATTTGTTGTTCAAGAGCAGAAATATTTACCACATTCACTTGCTTAGATGGTTGGACAAGTCTATTGCCAAACTATTGAGAATTTGTAGACATGTTTGCAATTAGAGTTCTTGGAGCGTCTGGTGTCTTGTCAACTAAAGCATCACCGCTTGCGGCATCAATCATGCTCCTATCAGTCGGAAAAAGTCCTTCATAAAAGTATTGAATGAGTAATTGATCACTAATTTGATGGTGTGGGCAACTTGCACAAATCTTCTTGAAACGCTCCCAATATTCATACAATGACTCTCCATTGTTTGGCCTTACACCACAGATTTCCTTTCTAATGTTGCCCGCCCTTGAAGCTGGGAAATATTTTTCAAGGAACGCTGTCTTCAGGTTATTCTATGTGGTAATGCTCCCAGAAGGTAGATAGTATAGCCAATCCTTCACTGAATCTTTCAACGAAAAGGGGAAGGCTCTCAACTTGATTTGTTCCTCAGTAACTGTTACACACCCAAAGAAATGGGTGGTTTACTCACGCAGAAGAGGAATTCAAGACAAGAATGGGAAGCAGGAAATTGGGACAGCAAATCAAGCTAATCAGATAGAAAATGGGAAAGCTTAAATCATGGGATTTAAAGGGAATAAATCAGTCTCACAATCCTCTCCTTTTCCCTTATTTGTTCACTGTTTGACACTATAAAAATGTAATCTCTTAGTAAGAGGTAGGCATCAAATAATTTTCTCTTAATTCCCTTTGAGCTCTAGTAGCTAGGCAGGAACTAGTTCTTGCTGGAGGTGTCAATCTGTTGGCAGCCTTGTTTTGTTTCCGTTCCTTCCCTTCTTATTCAATAAAAAAGCCCTCCTCCTATCATTATCTACTGTCCCTGTTTCTTCACTCTAACAATTTGGTCCGACCTGCCGGGCAATGACAAATACACGAATGGACTCTCGTGTTGAAGCGTTAGAGAAGAACCAGGAAGAAATGCATACTGAAATCGAATCCTTACGTTCTGACATGACTAGCCGTATGGATAGTATAGACGGTACCCTTGCCAAGATGTCTGAATTGCTGTTTTCATTACATGGGAAACATTCTGCAGAATCTAGTGTATCTCCGGTGGCTGTTCCTGGTGAAAATTCTCCAGACACTACCAACTCCACCCCGGTACCATTACCGCAGGTTCCTCCGGTCAGTCATCCGCTACAATCTAACAGATTAGAGATTCCAACATTTGATGGCACAGATCCAGTAGGATGGCTGGCTCGGGCAGATCAATTCTTTGCCATTCACTGCACACGTGATGATTTGAAGGTGCCAACGGCTTTCATCAGTATGGAAGGACCGGCACTCCATTGGCTCCGATGGTTGCAACAACAACATCCGTCTCTCACGTGGAGTCAATTTACAGCAGAACTTTTGGACGAATTTGGTGGTGGACTTTCCGGGCATCCGATTGAACAATTAGCCGCGATGCGCCAAACGGGAACTGTTGATGATTTTGCCAATACATTTAGGGCTCGTGTTGCCCAAATTCCCGGTTTGGCATCTCACATTCAATTAGGGCTTTTTCTGAATGGTTTGAAACCAGCAATTAGGGTGCGGCTCCGACCGAATGATGTAATAGACCTCCGAACGGCAATGCGTGTGGCTCGCGCTGTGGAACGGGAGATTGAATTTGTTTCCACTGGTCGACTTCCGGGGCGTCATCTACACGACGAAGATGCAGCGTTCAAATCCCCTTTGCATAATAAATCCACTTGGTCTACTGGGCTTGAGAAGACTTATCAAACCCATTCTTCTTCAAGATATTCTCAGCCCAAACCCAATCCAGCCCAATCCCAATTTCACAGTAAAAATCCAGCATCATCCTTCTCTTCCCAGACACAAACGCCGTTTCCTTCTACGCAATCTTCCCTGCGCACCTCTGGAACGTTAATGTCTCGGACTCCACCACGTCGTTATTCCAACAAGGAGTACCTCGACATGCGTGCACGAGGGCTCTGTTTTAGATGTCAGCAACCTTATAGTCCATTACATGTCTGCCCCAATAAATCACTTCAAACATTGATAGCAGGAGAAGATGAAGAGAGTGATGAAGGCGGCCACATCAGTGACAATAATCCTATCGTCGGGGGAGATTTTCCGACAGATGCTTCACAATTCTCCCTGCTTGAGCTTCCGTTGACTGCCATGGGAGGAATTGACGGACCAAAAACAATGAAATTTCGGGGTAGAATTGCGGACATGGATGTTGTTATAATGGTGGATAGTGGGGCAAGTCACAATTTCATCTCCCACCATTTAATTGATCGCATCCCGCACCCATTGGAACCTACCACGAAGTTCAGCGTGCGTTTGGGCGATGGGCGTCGAACTGAATCAGACGGTAAATTTCCACATCTTCCAGTTGATTTGGGTCCAATAAAAATGAAATTAGACTGTTTTGTTTTTCCTCTGGGAGGGGTGGACTTGATTCTGGGCATCGCTTGGCTGGAAACACTAGGGGATGTCAAGGCAAATTGCGCAAAGCTAACCATGGAATTTGAATTCAATGTTGCTCCTATCCCATTGGTTGGTGACCCGGCTCTAGCTCGTTTACCTATTTCCTACAACTCATTAGAAAAAATGGATGACTTTGAATATTGTGGTTTGCTATGGGAGATCTCGGTTTTGCCAACAACAATACAGAGTACTAGTGACATTTCTACAAGTGAACTTTCGCAGTTGGGGGAACTTTTGTAGCAACACCAACAGGTTTTTGGGGAACCCCACGGACTGCCTCCTTTCCGACAGAATGACCATCAAATTATCTTAAAAACAGGATCGTCCCCGGTGAGTGTAATCCCTTATCGTTATGGCCATAATCAGAAAAATGAGATTGAAAGATTGGTGGGTGACATGCTTACTGCGGGAATCATCCAGCCTAGTTCATCTCCATTTTCCAGCCCTGTTTTATTAGTCAAGAAAAAGGATGGTAGTTGGCGTTTTTGCGTTGACTATCGGGAACTCAACAAGGTGACGATACCAGATAAATATCCCATTCCAGTGATACAGGAAATGTTGGATGAACTTCATGGTGCACGGTACTTTTCCAAGCTTGACCTCCGTTCCGGTTACCACCAGATTTGAGTAGCTCCAGCCGATGTTGCCAAAACAGCATTTCGTACGCACTCAGGACACTACGAGTTCTTGGTAATGCCGTTTGGGTTGACTAATGCGCCGGCCACTTTCCAAGCAATAATGAATGACATATTCCGGCCTTATCTTCGTCAATTCGTCTTGGTATTTTTTGACGACATTCTGGTGTACAGTATGAATTGGAAGGACCATTTAAAACACTTGGCAGTGGTTTTAGAGACTCTCTGCGAACATACACTGAAGGCTAATCTCAAAAAATGTCAGTTCGGGCAGACTACTGTGGAGTATTTGGGCCACATCGTTTCTCAATTCGGGGTGGCCATGGACCCATCTAAGGTTTCAAGTGTTCTCCGTTGGCTCGTACCCAAATCCATCAAGGCTATTCGAGGGTTCTTGGGACTCACAGGCTATTATCGAAGGTTCATTAAAGATTACGGCAAAATAGCACAGCCTCTCACAGTGCTTTTAAAGAAAGAAGCAAGGGACAAATTCATATGGTCTGATGCGGCACAAAGAGCTTTTGAAGAACTCAAAATTGCAGTAACCACCTCTCCTGTGTTGGCAACTCCAGATTTTTCCCAACCTTTTATAATTGAATGTGATGCATCAGGAGCAGGGATTGGGGCAGTGTTACTCCAAGGACAGCGGCCACTCGCATATTTTAGCAAAGGACTCTCCGGTTAGGCCTTGGCCAAATCAACATATGAAAAGGAACTAATGGCCCTGGTTTTGACAATCCAGCATTGGAGGCTGTATCTCATGGGGCGACGATTTCTAGTGCGTACAGACCATCGTAGTCTCCGCTACTTATTGCAGCAGCGCATCACTACCCCAGCTCAGCAAAATTGGGTGGCCAAGCTTATGGGGTATGATTTTGAAGTTGTGTACAAGCCAGGGAGATTGAATAATGCAGCAGATGCTTTATCTCGGCAAAATGAAGACCTCGAAATATTAGCATTGTCCCTACCAATATGGATAGATTGGGATGAATTAGATAACGAAATTTCTAAGGACTCCGAATTAAGCCGTATCGTTCAACAGCTCCGGAACAACCCAACCAGCCACCCTCCCTTCCAACTTCTTCAAGGGCGTTTATTCTATAAGGGACGCATTGCTCTACCAGCCACGTCACCTTGGATTCCTCGCTTCTTAGAGGAATTTCACGCTACACCAATGGGGGGGCATTCCGGAGCTTATCGCACGTACCGCCGACTTGCCACCAGTGTTTATTGGAAAGGTATGATGAAGCGAATTCAGAACTTCGTGGCAGAATGCCTTGTGTGTCAAAAGAATAAATACGACACAATGGCACCAGCCAGGTTGCTGCAACCTCTCCCTATTCCAACAGCGGTGTGGGAAGACATTACAATGGATTTCATCAAGGTCTGCCACGTTCCTACGGATTTGATTGCATCTGGGTGGTCATCGACCGGTTCACCAAATACGCCCACTTTATAGGACTACGACACCCTTTCACAGCCAGGTCTCTTGCTGGTATATTGGCCGAGGAGATAGTTCGATTGCATGGGGTGCCAAGATCGATAGTCAGTGATCGAGATGCAATTTTTCTAAGAACTTTTTGGAGGGAATTTTTTGATAAATGGGGCACTAAGCTGCGCATGAGTACAGCCTACCACCCGCAGACTGATGGTCAGTCCGAAGTCCTCAACCGATGTCTTGAGCAGTACCTACGGTGTATGACATCCGAACAGCCAAAGCAATGGGGACGCTTCCTCCATTGGGCTGAATATTGGTATAATACCACCTTTCATAGTGCTGCAGGACTCACCCCATTCCAAATTGTGTACGGGCAACCACCACCAACATTGATACAACATTTACCAGGGGAGTTTAAAGTCCAGACAGTGGCTGATGAACATATGGATAGAAACGAGATGCTCAGACAACTTCGTTATAATTTGGAAAAGGCTCAGAATCGGATGACAAAAGTTGCAAACACTAAGCGGCGTGATCTGGAATTTACTGTAGGAGACAAGGTTCTATTGAAGCTCCGGCCGCACCGCCAATCCACACTCCACAATCGAGTAAACCAAAAGCTGGCTCCCCGTTACTATGGCCCATTCACGGTTCTCCAAAAATTCAATTCTGTTGCCTACAAATTAGCATTGCCTACTACTGCAAAGGTCCACCCAGTATTTCATGTGTCACAACTCCGACGTGTTGCAGGCACTCATACACCAATTACTGACCTACCCCGAGACATGGCGGTTACGGAACCAGGTTATGAACCGCATACTATTCTGGAGACTCGTGAACAGCACGGAGTTTCCCAGATTCTAGTCCAATGGGAGGGCCGCTCTAAAGACGATGCTACATGGATGGACGTGTCCAATTTCCGGGGGCAGTTTCCACACTTCAACCTTGAGGACAAGGTTGTTTCCCTGGAGGGTGGCAATGTTACACACCCAAAGAAATGGGTGGTTTACTCACGCAGAAGAGGTATTCAAGACAAGAATGGGAAGCAGGAAATTGGGACAGCAAATCAAGCTAATCAGATAGAAAATGGGAAAGCTTAAATCATGGGATTTAAAGGGAATAAATCAGTCTCACAATCCTCTCCTTTTCCCTTATTTGTTCACTGTTTGACACTATAAAAATGTAATCTCTTAGTAAGAGGTAGGCATCAAATAATTTTCTCTTAATTCCCTTTGAGCTCTAGTAGCTGGGCAGGAACTAGTTCTTGCTGGAGGTGTCAATCTGTTGGCAGCCTTGTTTTGTTTCCGTTCCTTCCCTTCTTATTCAATAAAAAAGCCCTCCTCCTATCATTATCTACTGTCCCTGTTTCTTCACTCTAACAGTAACCCCTGTGGGTTTCATACTTGAACACACCACATGGAATTCCTTTAAGTGCTTGTGCGGATCTTCACCTGCAAGTCCATGAAAAGAAGGCAAAAGATGAATTAATCCAGATTTTAATTCAAATTGTACATTTGCATCCAGAGTAGGAAAAGTGACGCATAAAGGTTGTTGATCTAAATTCGGAGCTCCAAGCTCTTTTAAAGTCCAATTTTGAGCCATAGGTTCTTCTTCCAAATCAGAATTGGTGGAATCGGTAGCCAGATCACTAAACTCAAATTTTCTCAAAGCTTGTTTCCTCCACATGCGTATAGTTCTTTCAATTTCTGGATCGTATGACAATATTTCGCGATTAGCAGATCGAGTTATAGGCACAAATCACTAAAGATATTGCAGCAATTATGTAAAAGTAATGAAAGAAAAGGATTTTTTTTTTTAATTTTTTGGGACAAATGAAAAGAAAAAACGAACACAAAACGAACTAGAGAATCTCTCCAGAAACGGCGCCAAAATTTGGCAAGCTGTCGTAGGCTCCCAAATTAGAACCTTGCAAACGTATTAGCGGGAGTAAGGGTCGATCCCACGAGGAGTAACTAGTTTAACTTTTGTGCTTAAGGAAATGATGGGGGTTTGGAATATAACGAGAATAAAGATTAAATACAAGAGAATTTAAATAAACAAGAAATTTAAATGAACGAGTAAAGCAATGAAAATAATATATTGAAAGCACTTATAATAGAAAACCTTGGTTAGTAAAGATCCACCACCGGAATTTAACACTGATCACTGATTCAAAAAGTAATTAATATGCAGTTGAATATTTGTCGTGAAATGATTTCATTTCCGTTTTCCCTTAGTTGTAGGTAACTAAAGCACACGCGGTTTAATTACCCCTAACTACTAAATAATCTACGACAAGCGCTATAGATTTAATATAATAGCAGCAATAGGAACTA